>NC_080785.1:72900961-73203991 GCF_028018385.1 Neofelis nebulosa | reverse complement strand
AACTTACTTACCTAAGTTAATATTAGAGCTGGCAACAAGTAATAAATTTGTTCCTTTCATGCCCTTGCTTTCTGTCCAATTCCTCAAAGAGGTGCTAAACGGACAGCAAAATTCCAGCAAGTAGAGAGAGGAGGAGGAGTCCATGTGTACGTGTGCCACAACAAGCCAAGAGATTATTCTCATTTTTAAAAACCCCAAAAGTTAGTAATTGAGTTTGTTTACCTTCTTAACTTCAATTTTGATATCTTGGTTTTAATATTATTTTTCCCTTTCTTCTCAAAGCCATTGCATTTGGCTGCTAATCTTTATACAGAACCACCATGCCAGCTTCTTCCCACATAGGTTCTCCTACACGTGTCCTGCTGCTCATGCTTTTCTTTCTGTTGTTGGTGTTGATTTCTCACTTTTTCCCAAAGCACCTGGCACCAGCAGTTGAAGAACCCACTGATTCCTCAGGAATTTTCGGCTTTGAAGATTGGTATGGCTCCAAATTACATTATTGTACTTATGACAGAAATAAGTGGGGCTGATATGTAGTCAAAGTGTTCATTTCTCTGCCTCATGTTCTTAGGGATTATAGTATTTTGGGCAAATAGAGGTCCTCTGAAATAACATCTTGAAACCGAGTACTGATTAATCACAAGCTAAATTTTAAGTTTTTTACATAGATCCCACTCCTTTCTAATGAATTCCTAGGAATAAAAACTGCGTTGTTTTATTAATTAAAAATTTTTTAATGTTTTATTTATTTTTGAGGAGAGAGAGAGAGAGTGCAAGTGAGGGAGGGGCAGAGAGTGAGGGAGACACAATCTGAAGCAGACTCCAGGTTCTGAGCTGTCAGCACAGAGCCCAATGAGAGGTGGAACTCACCAGTGATCATGACCCGAACCGAAGTTGGCCGCTTAACCGACAGCCATTCAGGCACCCCCAAACTGCATTATTTTAAATAAAGAAACTCCCAGCTTCAAAAATTCAATTCTAAGTCTTATTAGCTCTTCAGTTTCCTGCTTTCCTACTTAAAAGCCACACCTGAGAGGGGTGCTTTCTGCTGTGGTGAGAAGCTGTTTGAAATAATTGATCTACAAATATTTATTTTTGTCTTTTTGGTTGTAGAAGTGAAAGGTGAGTCAATGCTGTCTGAGACTGAATAGGGCAGTGCAAAGCTTTGTGATGATGTGGGAGCTGGTGCTGCCGACTTGCCCTCAGAAGGATGAAATCCAATCAGTCTCCCTCTATTACTCACATGGCATTTGTGAAATAAAGTCGGTGGCTAGGAAAATTACTGGATGAACCGTACACATTGATAGAATTCACTGAACAGGTGAGGTAACTAATCCCTAATGACAAATAGTTCTTTAAGAAGAAAAAAAAAGGAAAATGCCCAAAGCAAGTAGTCTGTTTATGGTCCCTTCCCTAAGTGAGCTATTATAGGGGAACTAGGAAGCAGAGGCCTTACAAAATTCTATAAAAATGTTAATGAGCTGATTAGAGAACATTCTTTATGTCTGTTAAACAAAACTGATTGTTTTAAAAGATCTTGTCTTTGCACACTGAAAAACAAAATGTTTCAACAGTGTAAAAGCTCCCCTTCTTGCATCGCAGGCAACTTTAGGATAAAAGTAAAGATGTGCACTTGCATAATTTGGGTTTACATAGTACCTTTCTTCTGAACAGCATAAGGGTATGATCAATTGTCTCCACAAAACATGAGGGGAAGTGAAGAAAAAACTGAGGTATAGACAGAGAGTTCAGTGAAGTGACAGGCTGTAGCCATGAAGGTGATGCAAAATGATTTAAATCAGGGTCCCCGATTCCCTATTTGTTCGGTTCTCTTGAACTTCAACCTAGCTGGTTTTCTCTTCACTGAGCTTACCAGGTAAAGAATGTTTATGAATTAGTGTAACTTCCTAATTCGTGTTAGCCTTATTTATAAAGGCCACAAAAGATGCTTTAGCTCCTCAGATCCAACAACATCTTTCTTTACAGAGCGAGCACACTCTGCTGAAGGTAGTGCAACCACTTGACCACACTGCCCAAGCACTTAAGTGAATGCTGCTTACACCTCTGGTTAATCAGCCATTAGGAAAACCAACCCTGAGAACACCAGCAGCATCTGGAAAAGCAACAAATTCATATATTCCGAAGTCTTCCAGAGCATCTTCATGGCCTGAAATGTAAAACAAATACTACTTACAAATCAAATACCTCCATTTGCTATTGTAGTTTTTTTTTTAAGACTTTGTAAAACTTACCGTTATTGTTTGTTTCAAGTGATATGTGTATAAAACCAATTTAACATTTACTAATTCCCTGTGGTCATATTGTCAACTAAGCAGTGTTGGAAATCACTCATTCTGAAGCTGAGAACTGGAATTGAATTGGGACAATTATTCTTAAAGCCTGATGTGGGAATGGTGTATCATATAGTCAAATAAACGCACGTGGGCAGTTTTGTCCTTTGTAACTAACTCAGAGAGTTAGCACACCAAGGCTTCAGCCTGGGAATCACAGCATCTCTTAGTCTACACATAGTATTTATTACACCCTGTCAGATCTAAAATAGAGACCACCAGAACTACTAATATCAATGTATAATGTATATTATTCATTTTAAATTATTATATATAATGTACTATTGTAGCTGCCCATATGTACAAAATATAATGCAGTGTAATATCAACATCACCCAAACTATCATCTGTAAAATGATGGGAGTGGGGTGGTTGGGAGGAACCAGATGGTCTCTGGGGCTTGATAAGAGGATGCAGACCCACATTCACTAAGCATCCTGGCATATTAGGCACTCCACCTACATCATTGTATTTAATTCTCCTCGTGGCCCTGGTGGAGGGAGGGGGCAGTAATTGCCTCCATTATATAGATGAGGAAAATTGAGGTCAGAAAAAATTAGTTAATTTTCCCAAGGTGACATTGGGAAAAAGTGGCATACAGGGCACTGAAACCCAGCATCATGTGACTCCAAGGCCTGGAGGGTAGCCCCATTCTTAATTTATAACAACTCAGTAGGGAATCAATAGTGAAGGGCAATAAGGGGGCCAGCTGGGGACAAAGAAGCAGCAAACCTGCCAAACCTCCCTGCCCACTGCTCCTGGGGAGGGAGCTGCCAGCATTGTCCCTGCTTTAGGAATGAATGAAGTGAGAGGGTCTTGGGCATTTTCAAAATAATAAAAGGATCAATAAATTAGGATTCAGAAGAACTCAGTGATGGTGGGCAAGTGACTTAATCTCTGAGCCTTGGTTCTCTAGCCTATAAAATGGAGTTCAGTGCCTTTCAGGTTTATTTTACAGATTTGTATGACTTACAGTAAAACCAATTCAAGGGATAGCACTTTGTAAAATGAGGGCACTATTCAAAGTTAAGGGATTGTTTGCATTATAGCAGTTCATACCTTATATGAATTATATTACATCAATAGTACATTATATATAATAATTAAAATGAGCAATATTAATTAATATACATTAACATTACATTAGTCCCTTTCAGCATAGCCATTACCTGAAAATGTTTGAGCTTTCCTGTATTCTGTTTCTGGTCTGAAAAGACAAAGAGGCATTTCTGTTACTGATAATAACCGAGGAAAAGGCGTTCAAGAAAAAATTATATTTGTAGAAATGTATGTATTACCTGCCTTCTAGCTTCTGTTTTATAACTAAAACCAAGAGGAAAAAAAACACAGTAAGGTAATTTTTAGCACATATATAAAACCATTTGTAAATTTTCTTTCTAACTTTAACCTACCTTTATAGGGTTGATATTTTTTCCATAGGAAGAGAAGACACATGGATATAATTAAAAAGAGTGATATTCCGGTTATACTTGCTAAAGGGGACAATGATTTCCCCTTTTGTGCAAGCTTCTCGAGTCCTAAATAAAAAGACATATTTTAAATATTTTTATTAAAGATCAATAACAAGTTACTATATGGTTTGACTTTTTTATGCTTTACCTGGGGACATTACTGCATCTGTATATTATATATTACTTATTTTATGTTTATATGTAGAGAGAAAGAGAGAGAGAGAGAACATGAGAGAGCAAGAGTGAGCAGGTGAGTGAGAATGAGAAAGACCAAGCAGAAGGAATGCACTTATTTTAGGACACAGAGCGATTTGATCACAATGGCCTAAATTTGCTAAGGATATAAATGTGGTAAGCTGCCCAGGATACAACTGATGTGTTGAAATAGATGTCGTATATAGCTTATGTCATACTTTCCAATAGTGTTCACCACCATTTAACCATTTAACTTTGATCTCATTGTATCAAATATCCCCAGATGCTAAGTGGTTCTCTCTCTTTCCTTTTGTCTCACTCTTAGTATAAACCAGGTATGTGGATTTTCTAGGCAGGTGGTATGTGATTTTTGATTCTAGATCTAGACTAGAACACCAAAAACTTATTAGAAAGATTATTTTTCCTTATTTTCTCTCTTAATAATTTATATTCTCCCACTGTTGGAAAGCTGGCCTTTTTAGTTTGGAACTACTTTAGCATTTGGGTGGTCTCTTTGTGAGGTCTGAGCCTTTCTTCAGTTACTCTGCTCCTACCTCACAGGTTTGTTCTTTCTAAAGAGCTGGGCAACTTTGGGTGAGCCACTTGACTGATGGCCTTGATTCTCACACTAGTGAAATGAGGTTAGAGTGAGAGGCCTTTAAGTTTTGTTGTTTCTCTAATACTCTAGAATTTGGGGCAGCCAGAGAGTCTTATATGAAGTGTATTATGTAAATAGGACACTATCCAGTGGCCTACCAGTAATTGAGTCTCAAAAAAATGTATTCACATATATACATACAAAAATTAGAAATTTTAATGGTATAAAGGAAGTGTAGCACATAACTTAGAAATAATTATAAAATATGCAATACTCTTTACTGTTAATTACACATAGCTGATTCTCAGGAAATGCACTTGTTGCTTTTTGCTAAACTCTTATATTTTCCATCTATGGGTTAAATTCAACCATATTTTGAAAAAATTAGACTTTAAATAACTACTATGATTACTATGTAATTGAACAAAGAAATAGGTTACATCATAAATGAACAAGTTTAGTTTTAATATGAATGTTGGTTGATATTTAGTGTGATGAAAAGGAAATGACAGCATACGTTGGAACTTCATTCATTCATCAATCATGTGAATAATGCTGGACTGAATAATAGTTTTTGATGCTGGAAGAATATTTCCTCAATTTTTTGTGCCATAGATAATGTGATGGCTATGGACATAATATACTCTTACATTTATTTGGCATTATTATTTTCTCCATCACTTTCTCTTTTTTTGTCTTTTTTTATTTCAGAGAAAGAGAGAGAGTAACGTGGGAGAGGGGCAGAGGGAGAGGGAGAATGTTAAGCAGGTTCCATGCCTGACTCAGGGCTCGATCTCATGACCATGAAATCATGACCTGAGCTGAAATCAAGAGTTGGACACTCAACTGAGTGAGCCACACTGGCACCCCTCTCCATCACTTTCTTAAGTGTAGACAATCTTAATATAGAACAACACATCCAGTGAGTTTTTTATAAGTAGTATTTTCATGATTAAGAAATTATTATATTATAAAATTATAATATTTTATAATTTTCATTGAGATTTCTTTAAAAAAATTTTTTTAATGTTTATTTATTTCTGAGATAGAGAGAGACAGAGTGTGATCGAGAGAGGGGCAGAGAGAGAGAGAGAGGCAGACAGAGAATCTGAAGCAGGCTCCAGGCTCTCAGCTGTCAGCACAGAGCCCGACACAGGACTCGAGCTCACAAACCATGAGATCATGACCTGAGCTGAAGTCGGCTGCTCAACCAACTGAGCCACCAGGCACCCCTTCACTGAGATTTCTTATTTGACCTATGGGCTATTTAGAAAACATGTTGCTTTATTTATTTAAGTTGGGAATTTTTCTAGTTTTGTTTTCTGTTATTGATTTTTAGTTGAAGTCTACTCTAGAGGACAGACTCTGTTTGATTTCAATCTTTTGAATACCAAGATTTTAGAAAGATGACCATATACATGGTCATATGAAAAGAGGGTATATTCTACAGTTGTTGTATGTTATATTCTATATTAATTCAATTAGGTCAGATTATTTTTGTCTATTCCTACTAAGTTTTTGCCTGTTTGTTCTATTAGTTACCAAGAGATGTACGCTAAAATCTCCTACTCTGATTATGGATTTTTCTACTTTGTTAATTTTCGCTATTTATTAGATACACTTTGAAGCACTGCTAGTAGATGCATACAAGTTCAGAATGCTTACATCCTCCTGCTGGAGAGACCACTTTACTCTTTTTTTTTTTTTATTAAAAATTTTTTTTAATGATTTTATTTATTTTTGAAAGAGAGAGAGAGAGACAGCATGAGCGGGGGAGGAGCAGAGAGGGAGGGAGACACAGAATCCGAAGCAGGCTCCAGGCTCTGAGCCGTCAGCACAGAGCCCAATGTGGGGCTTGAACCCACAAACTGTGAGATCATGACCTGAACCGAAGTCGGACGCTCAACTGACTGAGCCACCCAGGTGCCTCGAGAGACCACTTTACTCTTATGAAATGTCCACTTTTTTAATCTAAAGTATTACTTCTTGTCTCAAAAAATTTATCCAATTCTTATGTAATTTGTTTGATAATAGTAGTGGTGTATCAGCTTTCTTTTGGCTATTTGTATGGTTTATTTGTTCATCCTTTTACTTTCAATCTTTCAGTATCCTTATATATACGATGTATATCTTATAATCATCAAATAGTATTTTTTGCATTGAATAGTATTTTTTAAGTTTATTTATTTATTTATTGAGAGAGAGAGTATGAGTGGGGGATGGGAAGAGAGAGAGAGAGGGAGAGAGAGAATCCCAAGTAGGCTCCATACTGTCAGCACAGAGCTGGATGTGGGGCTCAATCTCACAAATCATGAGACTGTGACCTGAGCTGAAATCAGGCGTTTTAACCTACTGAGCCACCCAGGTGCTCCTGAATAGTATTTTGTAATCCAGTTTGACATTTTTTGTCTTTTAGTTGGAATATTTAGTACCTTAATATTTAATGAAATTATTAATATATTTTGTTTTAGATCTACAATCTTATTATTTTTTCTATATTTCCTCCATTCTTGTCTCTCCTTTCTTATCTTCATTTGGATTAATCAGGACTTCATTTTATTTCTCTTTTCCTCTCTAGTTGCTTGTTGGTTATACATTTTTTCTTTGTGTCTTAGACTTTGAAGATGAAAAAAAAACTAACCAAAATTAATACTTTTACTGCTTACCACTTCCACTGGCCTCCAAAATACAAGAATAAGTTCCATATAAAAGATGGGACAGCTAACACTCAGGATACACAAAGTTGAACTCAATAATGTCTGACTATAGTTCTATGCTCTTTCCATCACTTCTACCTGACCATTACATGAGAAACAGCAATCCTTCCACCATTAAGCTCAAATCTCTTCAGTTCTACCAATGAAATTATAACTAATAAATCAAATCCTTTTTCTGCATGATTTTTCTGTCACATCTCCCCTGAGAATTCTTTTCTTCAGAATCAAAATCCCTGAATGGTTTTATTGTTCTTTGTATGATTGATTTCCACATTCTCTATTATCCTAGAGGTAGAATTTTAGAAACTCAACAAAAGCTAATCTGTTTTACTTTTAAAATATAAATTTGGAAGAACCCATACTCTGGTGTCATTGTCAGTAAGATAAAGGCAAATAGAATACTCTCTTGAAACACCAGCAGGGATAGAAAAGCAAAGTAATAAGGGTGAAATACTAAATATAGAATATGATTTGGGCACCACTTTTAGCAAGTGAATTCTCTATTTCTTCGTTTAATTTAATTAATTTTTTTTTTTTGAGAGAGAGAGTTGAGAGGGGAAGACGGGCAGAGAGAGAGAGAGAGAGAGAGAGAATCTTAAGCAGGCTCCCTGCTCAGCATGGAGCCGGACACAGGACTCGATTTCCCGACCCTGGGGGATTTTGACCTGAGCCAAAATCTGGAGTCGGATGCTCAACCAACTGAGCCACTCAGGTTCCCTTCTATTTCTTCATTCTAGATCATATATTAAAATCAAAACTAGCCAATTTTCAGATATGCACAATTAAATGTATAATCATCATATGTAATTAAAACCAAATGTACATTTGTTTCCTATTTATTTGGTAGAGATGTATCATATCACTAAAATGTAAATAATTTTAAAAATTAAAGTACCATTTATAGGTACAGATAAAGAAATAGTCTCCAAGAAACTAAAATATTTGCTACAGTAAGTCATAACTAAGACTGGAACATAGGTTTTTTTCTGACTGCAAGTTCATTTTTTTCCTGTTAATCCATAGTCAAAGAGTGGTTTTGTAATGGCAGGTAGGCTCTTATATAATCACTTTTACCTTCCACCTTTTCTTGATGTGTTTCAGCTGTTTCACTTCTTGATTGTCTTCACCAAAATTCCACTAACCCCTCAAAAAAGTATTGAATGCTGATTTATTCTTCTCAAGCTTCTGTTATGTGCTTTATACCATGAGAAAAACCGCAGGAAAATATTTTAGTATAGTCTTTGCTGTTTTTACCCCCTTAATCTTGAAAATATGCTAATAATTATCATTTCCAAGTACTTCTCATTCTAATGGTGAAGTTACACTCTTGAATACATAAGCTCTTTGCCAGGCACTTCCATGATTCTGAAGCCTGGCAGTTAGTTTAACATACAATGATTAGATGTCTTACATTTGGATAAGACATCTCCTTGCATCTCCTTCATTTTTAACTTTTTGTCCTTTTTGATTTGTGTTTCCTAAAATGATCGAATTTGCACATTCTGTCCTTCAGAGGATCCCACTTATTCCCTTTACCATTACTTCCTTATCTCTTTAGATTCCTTCCTTATTGTCCTCTTGCCTCTTTTCCCTTTAGCTCTGTTAGCCCTACATCAGAGAACCACCCTATAGTGGCCAATGTCTGTCACCCCAAAACCTTGGCTATGGCAAATCCTTTCCCTGGAAAAAGAGGAATAAGCATAGTCCCTTTTCTCAGAACAAATGATATTCCCTGTTAGGCCTCCTTCTCCTCTAGAGCATCCTGACTATCTCTTGACACTGATTCTCCATCCCAGAACTTGAAATTTGCTTCCTTTCACAAAATAAAAAATGCCAAATATGTCAAGGATCAACTCAAGGGGCATAGTTGCTGTAGTCTCAGTTCTAGGCAAGTGTGTCTTGGAGAGATGGACTTCTGAAACCCCCACTTGAAAGTAAGGCAGCAGATAAATTCTGATCCTATTGCTACAGAGAATGTATAGGAATTCTGAATGCAGTTCTAGACACTTGCAGGAGCCCCATTCTTTCTTTTAGAGAGTTTCCTACTGTTTAGCTCATAGCATGCCATTCTCTTCATTATTTAAATATGATTGACTCATTTACCAAAGCCCTACTGCAAATGCTATTTGCCCCCTCCTTAGGCAAACAAATAAAATGAAATAACATAATTAAGTGCAAATATGGGCAAGAGGTGTGGTTTCCATGGCATCACAGCCCTGCTGTTTGAGAGACTGCACCCAGAACAGGGCAGCCATATGCCACCAGTCTGCTCGTCTATTCTGAGATCAGAATGGAGTTCTGAGATCTCTCTCAGACAGTCTGCTTGCTGATTATGACAGTTGATTCCTGTCCCTATAGAGATGAAAGCCCCATATTGGGGAGGGGTACTGTTTCTATACTCTCCCATGGCTCCACCTGACTGACACAGTTATTCTGTGCTAAAAGCTCATGGGGATGTCTAACGTCTTAGGGTCTGGATGTCAGGGCTGTAGTTCTATCTTAGCTGTTTTCTCCAGTGGCCCAAAGTGAAATATGTCTCCTTAAGATCTTAACATGAGAAGTTTCTAGGTAGAAGAAATTAGTCAATTCATTTTCTTACTTTGGATCATTTTCCTATTCTCTTCTGTATGAAATGGTGTACAATAGAAATAAATATAAAAAAATGATAGGGACACTTGAGTGACTCAGTTAAGTGTCAGACTTTGGTTCAGGTCATGATCTCATGGTTTGTGAGTTCAAGCCCCACATTGAGCTCCATGCTGGTGGTGCAGAGCCTGCTTGGGATTCTCTCTCTCTCCTTCTCCCTCTCTGCCCCTCCCCCACGTGTGCGCATGCGCGTTCTCTCTTTATCTCTTTCTCAAAGTGATAGATTTCTCAGGATCACATACAAATCCAAGACATTTCTATTATATCTAAATTCTGAATTATAGCCATGTGGTTCTTGGGAATTCTAATAATTTATATATTTGAATATCTTCATTAAGTGTGAACACTTGAATTCTCATCATAAACTTTCATTTTATATATATTGCATGTCACAATAGTGGTTTAGACCCCATTAAAATTGTAAATCATGGACATCTGCATTCAAGGAAGTCCTTAATCAAAGAAATAAAATCATTTATTTTTCAAATACAAATGCTAATGTATTATTTTTATTGCTGTTGTTTCCTTGAAACTTATATTTTAGATACTATTTTTAGTTACAGGTATTTCATAATTTCTCATTAATATGAAAGCATATACATATCATGGACAAACCAGAGTATCTCTTTGTATATAGCACAAAGTTAGTTAAGGTGATGAGAAAATATACACTATCCTGGATATGTGGTATACGTTCTAGAAAGACCATAGTCTTACTGATATTCTCAGTCAAGAATGTCAAGGGAGGCAGTTTATATAATGATTAAAACAAGGGCTTTGAATTCAGATATTATTTTATGACTTACTAGCTGTGTGATGTTGCCCATTGTCCCTGTTTTCTGTAGTATATCTCCACTGAGACAGAAAGGTCAATTAATGTCTCAAATTAGATGTGAATCATAGCCCCGAGGTAGAAGGCACCATCTGGAGCCAAACATCACTTTCTCTGGCCTTCCTCTCCCCAACTGAAAGTCTCCAATAAAACTTTTGATTCTTTCCTGACCTTGTTATTTTCTTTCCTTGTTTGTGATCTTGGAGTCATCTTTGACTCCTTTGTCCATTGCCCTCCACAGCTTTTTGCTGAAACTTTTTGGTTGGCCACCATGTTATGTGCCTCACTAAAAACAAAAACGTTCATCTATTTCTTAGTTACACCAAATACAACTTGGCTCTGAAAATATCTCAGAGGCAGGTATCTTATCCCTCAAAATTCTCTACAGATCTTAACATAGATTGCTTCTCAGAGTGTATGATCAGTAAGTGCTCAAATGGTAGTTACAAGTGATGTTCACTTTTTCACTGTAGGTTAGTGTATATTTAATCTCCATTGCGGAGATTCATTAATTTGGAAAACTTAAAAAAAAATCAAATACTTAAAACACATCAATACTACTCATTTTCTTTGGCATTTGTTGCTGTTTGAGTTAAAGTTCTGTGGACATATAGGAGTTGAAAAATAGCTCTAAAAACCAGAAAAAGGTCACTAATGTTGACAACTCTGAATCCCTCTGAAAAATAAGCACCTGCTCTTCTTATTTACTATAATAACAAATACCTGGTCTTTGTACAGGTCAAACAGGTTTTTTATATTTTGCAAAAGGCAATTATTTGATATAAAGACTGTAGCTGTCTTTGGGCATCAGTAATAAGATCTTAATCAAATATTGGGGGCTTCTGATATTATGAAAATACCTTAGCCAAATATTAATGGAGAAAGTTCAGGCAGTGTGAAAGTTGTCAATGTGGTATACAACTACATATTGGAGCTATGTTTTCATTTGCAATGAGCATAAGGAACAAGTCTAAGATGACACCCAGATTGCTAGTCAGCTACTTTATATGCTTAATTATGGCTTGCTTTAAAATTACGTTTTGGTCAGCCACTGAGGTTAAGAGCTGGTTAATCCTAATAAAATTTTAATAAAATAGAAAGCAAATGATGCACCTTAGCTGTTCATATGCCTGCTGTGTATATTAAGCTGTGGTCATTTTGTTAGCAGGAATTTTTTTTCAGTTGGCATTCTCAATGCCTACCACAGTATTTGGCCAATATTAGGTGCTAAATAATGAATAAATGAGCGTCAGATTTAGAACACCCTAAACACAGATACGCTTTGGGGAGCTATAAAGGAAATAAATTATTATCTACTTCCCAAATGACACATAACTCAGGTAAAAATTCTAGAGCTGCATTGTCCAATATGGTAGCCACCAGATACATGTGGCTATTTAATTTATTTATAATTTAAAATAAAATTTAAATATTTAATAAATAACATAAATTCAGTCCCTCAATTGCAGAGCTAAATTTAAATGCTCAAAAGCCACTGAAGCCTGCTTCTGATTCTGTGTCTCCCTCTCTCCCTGCCACTGTCCCACTCATGCTCTGTCTTTCCTTCTCTCAAAAATAAAAGTAAACATTAAAAAAAATTAAATGCTCAAAAACCAAATGAAGGTAGTGTTTACCATACTGGCTAGTGCAGATCAAATATTTCCTTCACTGCAAAAATTTCTATTGGATAACACTTTTCTAGACAGTGTGGTATTTTCTTCACATAAAAAAAATAAAACTTCACCATGACAGTTATACAAATTCCAATATATTCAGGTGATTTCACAAATATGAATACATTCAACTTTAAGGAATCATGGAGGGATTCTATCCACTATGCATTTCTTTATCAATTTGTAGTTTGTTATAGTCTTAGAATTCTTGGTGGCTTTTTAATAAGCTCAAAAGACTATAGGGGAAAAAGAAACACCTTAAACACATAATTGCCACACTTGTGCTTGTTTAATATTCAGATTCCTAGATCCTACCTTCAAGATCCTGACCCAATAAGTCTGAGGTGTCTTAATGAAAATACATCATTAGACCTCCCCAGGTGATTTTGATGCGCACGGCCCAATAGGTACATACTAAAACATTTAGCCTAAGAATTATAAGGATTATATTCTTGCTTCATTTATTCAACAAAATGTATTAACTCTTTCTATATTATGGGCCCTAATCTAGACACAAGGGCTGTAAAGACAGAGAAAGAGAAGATATCAATGGAGAAAGTATTGTGTGGTGTTATCTTTTGCTCACTTGTTCCTACACCACCAATAGGCACCCTAGCCACCCATCCCTGCCCAAGCCTGCTGTCAGGTGTTCCCCAGGTGGATACTGACTTGTCTTTATGTGCAAAGCTGAGTCCAGGAAGGACTTGATAGTAGCAGTAGAAGTAGTAGAGGAAGAAGCAAAAGGAGAAAAAGGTGGAGGATGAGGACAAGGTGGAAGAGGGGGATGAGGAGGAGGAAAGGGAGAGGGAAAAGGAGAGGGAGAGGAGAAGAAATTCAGGAAAGAAGGAGAAGGAATAAGGAGAGAATAAAATGGGTTTAAGAGGTAGGAAGGAAGGAGAATGGACAAACGTGGTGATGGGATGCTGGGCACAGCAATAAGCAAGAGAAAGGGGTCTGGAGTGGCATTTAGCTTTCTGGTTTAGGTTGGTAGACAGCAGGGCCATTCACTTAAACAGGGAATACAGAAATAATAGTTATTTGGGGGAAAGAAGATGGTTCAGTTTTGGTATGTTGGACTTATACACTGCCTCTGGTATTTCAAATTGGAGATAATCAGAAGGTAACTGAGTATACAGTTTTAGAGCTTTAAAGATATAGATTTGGGATGTACCAGTGTTATATGAAACCATGGGAGTGAAGGAAATCATATAGGAAAATAAAATTATATTACAGAGAAGAGAAGGCTTAAAAGGGTGGGAATTTGACAAGCATACATTTTTGGGCAGTGATATTTACCTTTTTGTGGATCAATAAGCTTTCTGAAAAAATCAGATTTTTCTGAAGAATTTAGAATTAATTTCTAAAGAATGTCAAATTTCACAGACCTACAAAATTTGTAGTTTCCAAGGTGTTGAGACCCTTGTTGAGAACTTCCACAGATTGCAGGTGTTTAAGTGATAAAAGAGGAAGGGAGGCCCATGAAAGACAGTGAGAAGAGGAGTCAAATTAGATAGTAGGAAAACCAGATTTCCAACTTACTGAGATTTATTCACCTGAGCTAATGCAATAGCAGATATAAACCCAGTTTCAATGAGTAAACTGCTTCTCTTATATTCCTGTTTGTAAAATCAAGAGCATAAATGCATATTTAGAGTCATTTATTGAATTCCCTTTTTCTTCATAGTCCTTGAGAGTTAACAATTGAATTCCCCCTTCATTCTGTTTTGGGTTTTCTTTCTTTGACTCATAGAAGCCATGGATTAGTTTACTCAGGAAAGAGAGTTTCTTAGAGTTTATCAACAATCCACAATGGCTTTCTCTTCCACACAGGTATAAAATTGGACTATTAGAAGGCCAGCATGCATTTGTGTTTCCTTGGGATCCTTGCCTTTTATGTCACACTTACCTACAGAAGTGATGATGACTGTGAAATGAGCTTCATCTCGCCGTCCAGTTACATTGTTGTAAGCACAGCACACATAATCAGTTGGCTTCTGGGCTACTTTCTCAGATGTAACTTCCAAGCGAGGTCCATGCTTGATGACATATGTTGTATTGTCAGTCCTCCGGATCCAGGAGTAGGTGTTGGGGGGGTAAGAATCAGCAGAACAGTAAAACAAGATGGCTTCTCCAATGTCAACAGTAAACACTTCCCCTACTTTTAGCCCTTTGTCAGAATTAACTTGAAGTCCGTAAGGTCCATCTGCATTAATTGAAAAAGGAAATAAAGGGGTGGCATAAATAATCACAATATAGTTATAGAATTTGGGAGAGCTTAGCAGCATTTTACTTTCTATGAAAGTCTTCATGTTCAACTTGGCAGATAGATCCTCATTTAGATTCCCAATAAATCATGAGGACCTAAAAATGTGTTATTCTGATATCCACAACAATCGAAATTATTTGAGGTGTGATTGAACTTATCTGATATAGTGAAAGGCTTGAAACTTAGTGTGTAATTTCAGAGACACTGCCATCATAACTGTCATGCTAAGTTTTGAGTAAAGTATTGATACGTCTGCAATCATGTTAGACAAGTTCCATCTTTCTTAAAACAGAGTTGCACTTGAAAGCACTTTAAAAAATAGATTATGGCCATTAGTTTCTCATTGACAGCCATATTTTGAGTATTATCTGTTTTTATTCTCAGTTCTAGGGTAAGCCATGCAAATATTTATAAAATACATAGTTTCACATGGAGCACAAATTTGTGCAAATAGATACAGAAGTGTCCCATTAGCAAAGAATTTTAAATATTCCTCCCAGCCAACTAAGCTTAGAATTCTATTTGGAAGAATAATCTCTTCATTATTATTAACAAATATTCATTAAGCATCAGTAAACTATTTAGTCATGGATATCCCATGGTGTTTGTCCTTACTGCAATATTCTTGTAGCATTTTGCTATTTCTATGGCACCAGAATGGCTGCAGATAAAGACACATTTCCCATTGCTTTCTTCCAAAAATAAAGACAGATTTAAAAATTTTCCCAACTAGATAAGTTTTTCTGCTTCAGTCTAAATCCTGGCTTCTATTCTAAAAACTTCAAGGTTTAGGTATGATTATGTTCATTTTTCAGCTGGTCATAATCAATATTTATTGGCTACTTTCCATATAAAAGCACTTTAAGTACTTACACAGACTACCACATTTAATCTTTAAAGCGACCACATGAGGTAGATGTTATTCCCATTGTAAGATGAAGGAAGAAACATTTAAAAAATTAATTTTCCCATGGTCACATAGCTATTATATAGCAGAGCTAGGACTCTATAATATATGTATTTGATCATTCACCTTACCTCCCCAAAAATGTATGTGGCATAATTTTCTATATCAGAACAATTTCTTATTGCATAACTATATTATTCGTTCTATAATAAGTAATTATCTAATTACATGTTAATTCTGTACTCAGTTAATCAAGTAATAAATCAAAAAGTCCTGTTTGAGAGATATTGTTAGATGGTATATTTAATATATGAGAGAAAAAATGTTTAAGACACAGTTCTTACACTCAAGGAATTGATAAACTGGAAAAGGCTATGGGTGGTTTGCTCAGTAATAACCTAGTCTCAGAGTTCTGACTTTTTTTTCAATGTTTATTTATTTAGATAGAGAGAAAGTGCAAGCAGGGGAGAAGCAGAGGTAGAGGGAGATAGAATCCCAAGCAGGCTCCATGCTGCCAGTACAGAGCCTGATGCTGGGCTCAATCTCACCAATAGTGACCTGCACCGAAACCAAGAGTCAGTTGCTCAACCGAAGAGTCAGCCAGGTGCCCCACGGTTCTGATTTTTTTAAAAAATGTACTGACTGTTCATCTCTCATTGTATGGAATAATATGATGTAATGATTATACAGTAGTCATTATCAGTTATCACTACATTTAATCCTGATTTTGTCAATTGTTAGTTACGTGTTCTTCAGAAGTCATTTAAACTTTTAGATCTCACTTTTTTCACCCTTACTATGAAACACTGACTGGATGAATGGTTGACAAAGTTCTTTCTACCTTTGAAATACTTTTGAGTGATTAATGATATGCTAAAGCTATTTTGGATACTGACAAGCCAACCTCAAATTTGCGGATTCCCAGAGTGGTTCTCTATTATGTCAGCATTTTCTGGCTGATCTATCACTGGAGAAACACATTTCCTAAGATAAAACAGGAACTGAAGATGCAAAACAATAAATTATATTTAGCTAGGGAACATGCACTTTGCACATACTTGCTTCCTAAAGACACAGACATCTGAAGGAAACTTACAGGTTTATATTTATATATATATACATGAGATGATCCTGATTTCAGGAAGCAAACATAGAAGTTAGTATCTTCAAATTTGATGTAATCAGGAACAGGAGATGAATAATTAAAATGAAGAGAAATGAATACCCTTTCCTGTAACTGTACTAGCTGTACTAGAACCCTGTCATTTCAGGCTATGATACAGTCTCAGGGGGAAAACCACTCTTTCAGAAGTGTGTGCTAAATGGAACCCTTTTATTCTGAATTCCACTAAATGTAGGTTGTATAACGGAAATGAAAAGTTGTTTTCACTCACTCGACCAAAATCAATATTGAGATGTTACTGTGTGCCTAATATTGTTCTAGGCTTTGAGATGTTACCGTGTGCATAATATTGTTCTAGGCATTGCAGGGCAATCTGAGGTGTGATAGACAGGATTCCTGTGGCTATTCTCCCGGGCTCAGTGCAGCAACAATATCCCCTTACATTGTCAGCATTGACAGAACATTAAAGAAGCAAAGACCACCAAATGGTGGGTATTGGTTATGCTTCATATTGTAGGAAACCAAGGGAAGGAAACAACTAAGGTTGGAACAGCAAGAGACCCAAGTCTGTGCACAAAAACTAAAGTCTGAGAGAGCTTTTCTGTGAGCTGTGATAAAGGAGAGAAGTGTGGTCATAAAAATACAGCCATTCAGTTTAAGTCTCTGTTTTCAGAGTTTACAGAATGTGACTCTAAAAACAAATTGCTTGATAATTTGACACACATAAAAATGAGTGATATTCTTTTCAGTGTGCTGATGTTACTCGAAACTTTTTGAGAACTCCTCAGTTAGAATTGCCTTAGGATCCTGCCACATAATGGAGTATTCTCAAAAATAGTAATTCTTTCATTTTGTAGAGTGGACTCAATATGTAAAGGAAGTCCACTGTCAGAGCCAAGTGGTGAATAAGGTTGATTACCTAATTTAATAATATTGCTCTACTTTCAAATAAAATATGCTTATAAGGAAAGGAATCTTAGCTTATCTTTCCTACATGCATGTATATTTTGATTTTGCTACTTCCTCATTTGTTGGGTTTCATGATTGGCATAAACTTTTCTCCTCTGCCTTAATTAAATGCTATATCTGACTCTTCAGAGTTAGCCTCAAAATCCCTCAAACTCTCTTAGCCCCCATACAAACATTTCTTCCAGTTCCTGGAATCTAATACCTTGAACCATTTAAATTCCTTTCTTCTGATATGATTTATTAAAATGTAATATATTTTATCTGATTATACAAGAAATATATGTTCATTGCATAAAACCCTAAAATTCAGAGAATCATGAAGATGGAAAGAAAACTTATTTGTAATTTTACCATTCAAAGAATGAATATCCATATTTCAGTGTATGATTTTTAAATCTTTTTTTAATTTTTTAAAGTTTATTTATTTATTGTGGGGGGGGGAGGGGCAGAGACAGAATCCCAAGCAGGTTCCACGCTGTCTGTGTGCAGAGCTGGGGGTTCAAACTCATGAACCCGTGAGATCATGACCTGAGCTGAGATTAAGCGTCGGACCACTTAAGTGACTGAGCCACCCAAGGCACCCCGATCTTTAAATCTTCTATACTTCTCTCTCTCTCTCTCTCTCTCTCTCTCTCTCTCTCTCTCTCTCACACATACACACAGATTGCCTTTCTTTCTTTCTTTCTTTCTTTCTTTCTTTCTTTCTTTCTTTCTTTCTTTCTTCTTTCTTTCTCTTGCACTCTGCACTCTTCACTCTTAGAATGTTTTTTCTTACTACACTATGATGTTATTTCCTTTTGAGCACTTCAGTCTGGCCATCTTTTACTGTGAGGTGTAGCCTAATACATTATTCATCAGAATGGGCAATCCAATTGAAGACATTTGGAGTGATTCAACCAGTGTGGCCTCTGACATTGAAAATGAAAGAAGGATAATTCTATTTTGACTTTGGATTATGGTTTAGTTTCTTGCCTGTGGCAGAGAACTCCCAGTAGAATTAAACCCTTTGCCTCAGAAATGGCTGTTTACTAAGTGACTTATAAAATCACATATCATCTGTTCTCTTTCACAATTTATGACTGGGCGGGAACAGTACCTAAATTTCCATCATGATGCTGCTTGCCACCCTGCTTGGGGAGCAGATGGTAACTATTTACAGTGAATGACCTTTTTTTTTTCTTTAATTTTTATCACTTAGAGTACTTCCCTGCAGCCATGCCATATGTTGCACACAAAATACAGTGGTTACTGGGTTATTATTCTCAACAGAGCTGGAGGGCATAGACATTTCATGAACTACAAGTAGGTATTTGTCTGAATTACTGACTTGACGTTATATTCCACCAAATCCAATACCAGGTTATGACATCATAACCTCATACATACATGGCCAATCTTGACAGATTCTGTTATACTTTTTCTGCTAAAATAAAAAAAAAAATAACTCCTGCTTTCATGAAGGAAGCTGTCATAGAAACAGTGCCTTAAGAAAACAGAGTAGTAGATTCATACTGAAATTCTAAGTTATGATGTAGACCTCCATGGGAGAATATTGCAACATGACATTTTTATTGAGGAACTTTTCTAAAGATCAGAAACAAACACACAAAAAAACAAAAAACAAAATGAAAGGCCAAAGCACTATAATTAAGAAGCTGTTATCTTATGATGGGAATTTAGCCTTGTTACAGCATCCTCAAGTAACACTGTAATTTGAAAGGGATATGAGGAAAGCTGTTCCATTTTAGTCAAGTTCAAGAAACTCGTATCGAGTTGGTTAATCTTAATCTGTGTCAGGGAGTATTGAGATGAATAACGCAGAGCTCCTACTCGGGGTTGGGGTCCTTATGAGCAGAAAGACTCCAGTGCAGTGAGTGCCAGGAAAGATGGTGCTACAGGAGTACAGCAAACCTCTTTGCGACTCTGAAGAGGTGAGACAAGGCAAGGGCAGATGAGCCTTTCTGGGGAAGATGATACTGTGAAGGAAGAGGAGGCTGCAACCAAGTGAAGAAAGGGAAGTGAGAACCCAACTTCCCAACCAAGGCACACATTCCCAGTTTTCATAAAATGATATAGACTGCAAAAATAAGGGTGCCACATCAACAGAAAGGATAAATGACCAATATTTCCATTATATATTTTATTTAATTACTGTAACCCCAAATCAAACCAATACAAACAAAAACAAACAATAAAATGGGCTAAAATAGCAACAGAAAGAAAAATTTAAAAATTAATGAGTCTGGGTTGTGTTTCTATATGTTATGTAGTAAGTAATAATGATTTAGCACAAACTAGACCATGATGTTTGATTTTTGAATCAAACAAATTATGAGTGATTGAGTGAATAAAAGAATGAATGAAGGTCAGTAAGATGAGATGTTGACTGAGTGAAGAGTTTTGCATTTGAATGTAAAATTAATCAAGAAAGAAAATTAATAATACTATATTCACAATTACCTCTTAATAAGACTAGTAATTGTTCTTAAATAATTTACATAATTCATCTTTGTAATGTGTGAGTGGAACATGCATATGTACATTTTCTAAATGTTCTTCTTTCTACTATCTGCCATTAGTCTTTAATCATGACTGACATTTCTCTGTGAGATTTCCATATACTATATCTAAAAGAATGTAAAGAAGGAAGTTCAGTCTATAATAGAAGACGTGTTCTGCGAAATCTGAATTTATTCAGATGGGGATAGTTTAATTCTTTAAAATAACACAGGATAAGAAAGAAGATTCAAGAGTTTAAAGCATATAATATTTAATATTTATAGAAAGGATTATGATTTTTCCCTCATTTTTATTCTTTACACATGGTATATCACCATATTCTATGATAATAATGAGATTGGGGCATGAACTTGTACATGTCAAAAGAAAAATCTTATTCTTACTTTGCCAGATTAAAGTAAATGATATAGCCAAACAAAAGTGTATTTAAAGATGCAAAAGATACTTTCATGTATCTGTGATTGTTTATGCAATTTCCCCCAGGAATTTTTCATTTAACTCTATGGCTAGAGTTTAAAGGTAGGCAAATAGATGATGAGATAGATAGATATAAGAAAGAATTGATGTAAAGAAACTATTTTCATGTAAACAAAATAACATATGTTAACCAATGGTAATGTTTGGGAAAGACAAATGTTCTTCTCAAGGTATTCTTTCCATTTTCTCTTTGCAGGCATCTTCTAAATTACCCAAGCTCTCCATAACTTCTTGCTGCCATGTTTCCAATTATGTCAGAATAGTTTTGGCACAAGGGAAAAAAACAAGAAATAAAAAAGGAAGAAAAAAAAAACCAAGATCATTGAGTTCTTCCTATGTGCTGCTCACTGGCTTTTTTTTTTTTTTTCAACGTTTTTTATTTATTTTTGGGACAGAGCGAGACAGAGCATGAATGGGGGAAGGGCAGAGAGAGAGGGAGACACAGAATCGGAAACAGGCTCCAGGCTCCGAGCCATCAGCCCAGAGCCCAACGCGGGGCTCGAACTCACGAACCGCGAGATCGTGACCCGGCTGAAGTCGGACGCTTAACCGACTGCGCCACCCAGGCGCCCCTAGCTTCTTTATTCATAAAATCTAATCCTCCCTATCCCTCTTGAGACAGGTATTAGACTTACACTGAGAACTGTAGATAAGGAGATGAGGACATGGGATCACTTACACATCCTGCCAATGGCAGAACCAACGCTTTAACTGAGGCAGTCTGAATTTTCAGCTCAGGCTCATCACTACTGTGCTCTCCACTGCTCTCCCAAATGACATGATATTAACTAGAATTTAATGTGTTTGAAACAACAGATCATCAGTTAATAAGGAATGTTCCACCATAAGCTCACTTCCTACTGCCTCTCATCTCACTGAATAATGGGAAGTTCCTTGGGATTGATATTCAGTAGATTATATCTGGGTTTAATATCTGGTTTTGCATTTTGTACCTTGTATGTGAAGGTAAACCATTTAGACCAAGCAATAAACAATGTAAAGATCTATCTACATAATCCTAGATTTGATATACTTGGCCTGCTCATATTTTTTTCACTGTGTTTAAATAACTTCAACACTTAGGTCTGTGCTACTTGCAGTTGAATGGAAGTGTTAATTCATGTCAGAAAAACTTCAGTCAAGAATATGACTACACTTATAAACAGACCACACGAAATCTGAATTTTTCACTCCAATGCAATGGTCGTCATGCAGATAGGCACAGTTTATACTTTCTTTGTTTTTTTTTTTTTTAATTTTTTTTCAACGTTTTTTATTTATTTTTGGGACAGAGAGAGACAGAGCATGAACGGGGGAGGGGCAGAGAGAGAGGGAGACACAGAATCGGAAACAGGATCCAGGCTCCAGGCTCCGAGCCATCAGCCCAGAGCCTGACGCGGGGCTCGAACTCACGAACCGCGAGATCGTGACCCGGCTGAAGTCGGACGCCTAACCGACTGCGCCACCCAGGCGCCCCTATACTTTCTTTGTGAATCTATTTCTCAGCCTACACTTTAAGACAGAACATTTTCACAATGTTATCTGAATATAAAATTATATAAAACTGTAAACGTTCAGCCATGAAAATAATGCCACTGTCGAACACAATATAATTAATGACCATAACAAATCTTCAGTAAGTTGCTTGGAGTGTGTGGTATTTTGGTATTTCTTGGTAAAGAACGATAATTTCCTTCTTCCTCAGCACTTTTGAATATAATTTGGGGAATAGTTAACCTTTGAGACAATGCATTCTGGACTAGGGTGGACTAAGAGTTAATCCTCTTAGGTTCCCCTACACCAAAAATGAATTATACAATGTATGAAGTTTGTTTTCTATTTCTATGTGAATAATACTTTTCAGAAAAAAATATTTCAAATTGCTCTTAGATATGTGTAGTCACTCTTTATAGTTCAAAACTGATGACTTTTTCTCTCTGTATTGTAGGTCAATATGTCCTACTTCCCCTTTTTTTTCTTTCCTATGTATACCATTTCTATAATTGTATGATGTTTGTGATCTAACTTGAAAACGTGCTCTTTGGCAAACATTTTTTGATTTAGCCTAGAATATGTATGTCTAAGTATTAGCTTATAGACCATTCTCTAGTCTTTATATTTGGACCTTTGTTTAAAAAATAATTTTTCCTCATTGTTTATCAAATAATACCCAGTGTTCAAAGCTCTCAATGATTTAACTCAAACATATATATCTGACCATCTAGCCTACCATGCCCCTTGCTGTATCCTACACTCTAAACTGGACCATTTGCCTAAACTTTGACCTCTGCTTTGTGTTTGGTTTCCTGTAGTCCCCATCGCCTGAATGGTTTTTCCAGACGTTGCCATTGCCCCAATCATACCCATACCCAAAGGTCCATCTCAAATTTCACCTTCTCTCTAGCCAGAAGTAATGTTTTCCTTCTCTGAGTGAAATTCATCTATAACCTCATAATATTGTAGTGCTAATAATGACTAACAGAGTACTTACTATGAGCCAGTCACTGTTCTAAGCAATTTACATGTAGTAACAGATTTAATCCTCACAGTAACTCTATGAAATAGGTACTACTATTATTACCATTATTTGGATGAGGAAACTGAGGCACAGAGGGGTAAGGTAGTAGATCCAGGATTTGAACCTAGGGCCCTGGCTCCCGAGTTCATGTTCCTAGCTACTATGGTCCTTTGTATACTTCCCTATGGTATCTACGACATTCTATTTTTTTTTTTTATTATTATTTTTTTTAATTTTATTTATTTTTGGGACAGAGAGAGACAGAGCATGAACGGGGGAGGGGCAGAGAGAGAGGGAGACACAGAATCGGAAACAGGCTCCAGGCTCCGAGCCATCAGCCCAGAGCCTGACGCGGGGCTCGAACTCACGGACCGCGAGATCGTGACCTGGCTGAAGTCGGACGCTTAACCAACTGCGCCACCCAGGCGCCCCTACGACATTCTATTTTATACACTTTATTGTGCACATTTTCTCACTTCTGCTGTAACTATAGAATAGCTTCCAGTTCCAAGATTCAATGATTCTGTTTTTATCGGCTTAATTTTGCTGGTTCAAGCAAACATAACTGTAAACCTGAATCATGCCACTGCACTCCTCTCCTTGCAGTCGCTTTTCCTGCTCCATTGCTGGAGCTCAGTTTTATCTAGTTGGAAAAACCTACATTTGGTACATATGGTGCTTTTCTCCAAAAAGTTAGTAACACACTTCCTCAAGAGGGCTCTATCAATTTTCTATTGAAGAAAATAGAACTGGCAACATAAACAGCCTTTGTTTACTGAATGCTTGCTTTGTGTCAGTATTTGGCTATTTTTTAGACAGTACCTAATTGAACCACAGCCATATGGTGAGGCGGTTTTAACTATCTCAGAAAGGTCAAGGAATTTTTTTTTTTAATTTTTAAAATATATTTATTTATTTTTGAGAGAGACAGACAGAACGTGAGGGGCAAAGAGAGAGGGAGACACAGATTCCAAAGTAGGCTCCAGGCTCTGAGCTGTGAGCACAGAGCCCAATGCAGGGCCTGAACCCATGAACCATGAGATCATGACCTGAGCCAAAGTCAGATGCCCAACCGACTGACCCACCCAGGCACCCCAAGGTCAAGGAATTTCTTAAGTTCATATGGGTAATGACAGAATCAGTTTACCACTTAGGTCTGTTTACTTAAACACTAGGCTTTAGGCCTCTCCTAGTATTATTATACAGATATACTTGAAGATTAAGTAGATACACTTACCACGCTTAATTGTGCCCTATGGTTCACCTAGCTGAAACCTCCACCCTCCTGCCACAGGGGTGAGTTTTCCTTTGCCATGCCTCACTCTTTTTGTTACACTGTTGTGGCTAACGCTCTAAGCTACATAGTGACTGATATGAAGGCTTCCCAATATGATAGGTAATTGGTTCTCAACTAGGGGAGATTTTTGTACCCCTCCTCACACAGGGGACATATAGCAATGTCCAGCGACATTTTTAGTTATCATAATTGCGGGGGGGGGGGAGGCCAGGGATGCTGCTAAACATCCTATAATACATAGGACATCCCCCACAACAAAGAGTTGTCCAGCCCAAGATGTCACTAGTGTGGATGTTGAGAAACTCTGTGTGAAGCTGAAGTTAGAATGCCATATTAAACATATTAGAGGTGGTGCCATGGAATAGAGGGGACTGGGAAAAATAATACAATAAAGAAAGAGGGATCTTGGTTGGGTTAGGATAATAATATGACATAAGCTGAAGAGTTTGATGAACTTAACTCTGTATATGAGATTAAACAATAACAGCAACAATGACAGAAGAAAAGAACCAAAGAAATTGAAATCTGAAGTAATTACTGATCCTCTGCGAACCTTAATACCTACTTTCAGAATAATTCAGGTTTTTCTGACTATGATCCTTCCCGCACCCAGCCTCTAAGAACGGAGATGAGAAAACGGGCAGAGAGAACAGCCATAACCTGGGATACAATACCCATGCATAATCTGGGAACATTCTTTCTGTGGTCAGCAACAGAACACACCCTCTCCCACTTTATAATCACCAGTTCTTTGTCCTTGGGTTGGATAAATTAGTCCTTCAGCATGGTTCTGGGTTTTTGAAATTGAGGTTCCTACTTGCTACTGGAAGTAAGGTCACACAATGGACTAAGTCAGAAAATGTAGCCTAAAAGGCCCATGGCCGGTATCTCAACCTGAACTTCAAGAAACACGGTTGTGCTAGGAGCTGTATTTCCTGACAAGGCAGTGTATAGGAAATGTAATTACAACTAGTATTGTATTACAGTAGCTTAAAAAACAAATGACAGCTGGTATTGATATTCTCTGTGACGACAACCCTTGTGTAAACTACCCGGAAGAAAACGCATGAGTACGTATTTTTAAAAAACTTACAATATATGGTAGGCATAATGATGTCACTTTCCATCTCACTGACAGGATTCTTCACCAGGCAAGTGTAATTCCCGATGTCTTCTTTGGTCACTGGAGCAATATGAAGGGTGTTGTTTTGGAGAGAAAAGGAGGTGGTAGAGCTGGTACGGACAGGTCTTTCGTTTTTTAGCCACTGGTAAGCCACCCGGGTGCCCTCTTCCACGAGGCATGTCAGGGTCATGTTCCCCACATACTCCACAGCCCCAGAGGAAGGCTGAATCTGTACCACTGGCTTTGTGACAGGATCTGCAATATCAAAAGAGACAAAAGTGATTTTTGCCACCACAGAATTATAATACAAATATGTGCGGTCTTTCAAATACCAAATCCTGGGGAAATGAATCTAAAATTTTACATTTTGTAGATGTGGACGGTTCAGAAGATAAAGAAGAATAAAAAACTAATGGAAAAATGCAAAGTGATAAAATACAAAAATATCATTTATATCAGAAATAACCAAATTCTAGAATGTACTTTTCAAGGATTTTCTAACGAAAACCTTTACTTTATAGATAATGCAGTTAGTGTAGAGAACACCAGCTTCCTTATTTCCTGTGCATTGTACTGTCTTCAACACCATAAAGGTATATATACTCTCACAGGCAAATTTTAACAAGACATTTCCCTCTTTTTGGTTTGTTCTAATATCTCAAGAGCAGCTGGTTGGGATAGATGAACCTAAATCTTTATCCACTATCTGAAAATATAAAACTCAGATACATTATACTTGTGGAATATTGAGGGAAAGTTTTAGAGAATCACATATTCACCACTTACTTTTCTTTCTTCGTGAGCGAACTGATTATGTTTTAACTGCTGTGGAATTGCAACATTATGTTAGCCACTTTACCAAAACCAAAGCCTACATTTCAACACTGACTCAGTTTGAAAATAGGAGAAAATGTGTTATTGCAATTACATCCCATTAGAGACATAAAAGACAAATTCAATAGTGATTCCTGTTGGAACTTCAAGTCATAGGAAAATAGTTTCATATCATGAATCTGGTACATAGTACTATTTGTCAAGTGAACACATTTCCAAGAATGAGCAAATATTTCCTCCCTTGGTTTTCACTCTAAAATTGTTGGGTAAAGGTTGGAATTATGTAAGTATCCACAAATACTTTCAGTAAATTTCACTAATCTTTGAGGTTGTTGGTTCTGTTTGATAAAGGACAGTGACTTGCCCAGTTACACAGCAGTCAGTGACAAAATGAAGAGAGCTGCATACCTGGTCGTGCATTTTGGAGAGATATGCATTTTGGAGAGATATGCATTTCATAATCTTCCATGCATCGTCACAGGACACAGAGAGAATGAGATGGTATATAAGTGAGAAATGATTGACTCTAATGTTTAGATTTCAATTTGCTATCAAGCTTTAAACTGGGGTTGATGCATCTCTGCAGGTAAATTTCTCTTGACTCATGCTCACATTTTTCTATACAGAGAAATGTGCAGTAGAGAACAGACAGACCCAATCCTTCAGCCTAGAGAATATAGGAGAAAATGAAAAATAAGAAGAAAGGTGGTTGAAACAGTTCGCAGGGGACCCGAGTAGCTCTGAAGCCTCTAGCCTTTCTTAAGATGAGGACAACTGAATTTGTCCATTCAATTTAAACTTTTTATTGTTTTTGCTTTTAATTTAGAGAGCAAGTGAGCAAGGGAGAGGGGCTGAGGGAAAGAGGCAGAGAATCCTAAGCAGGTTCCACACCCAGTGCACAGCCCCATTTGGGGCTCAATCCTATGACCCTGGGATCATGACCTGCACTGAAATCAAGAGTCAGATGCTCAACCAAGTGAGTCACCCAGGTGCCCCCAATTTAATCTTTTATAGTTCCTGGTAAGAACAAAGGATGTGGATGGAATAGCTTTTCTTTACATTATTATGATTAAAAAAGAAAAATGAGTTGTGTATATCTATTACTTAGGAAAAGCTTATGTTTTACTTAGGAAAAGCTTATCTCTCTGTGTGGAAATAGATGTGGTATGGCATAAGTCAAATAAGTAATGTCAAGGTCTTATATGGGGAGAACCAATCAGAATAGACTGTGATCATAACACCTGCCTTAAAGAGTGTGACTCAGATGTGGAAGTTTCCTGGGAAGATTTTTTTTACAGAGATCGACCCTAAACCCCTGATACGATTTTTTTAGTTACATTTCCCTAAACAGATCCAATTTACTATATATTAAAAAGTAATGGATGTTCCATTAAGTTTTAGGGAGAGATAGGATACTACTCAGGAGAATTTCATGAACATTGTCTCCCTTTTCTCTTTTCATAGTTGCTCTGTAGGCGTCTGCTTTCACATCCTGTGCCTTTGCTTCCTTGCAGTCTCTCTGGTCTCCACTCATTTACCCCGTGCACACTTACTGAGTGCCTACTAATGGCCAGTATCAGTTTTTTGGTACTGGGGACAAAGCTGTAAACAATAAAAGGTCTCTGTTCCCATGGGCCTCATGTTCTAGGGGAAGGAGAGAAATAATAATCAAATAAAATCTAGGTGGAAATAAGTGCTATGAAAAGAATAAAGCAGAACTCAAGATAGATAGTCTCTCTCTCTCTCTCTCTCTCTCTCTCTCTCTCTCTCTCTCTCTTGTTTGGAGGAATGAGGTTATACTTTCTATAAGGTGGTCAGGAAAACCTTCACAGATAAAGTGACATTTTGGCTGGGACCTAAAGGAAATAGAGGAGGGAACCATGCTATTATCTAAGAGAAAAGCAATCTAAGTAGATTGAATAGCAAGTACAAAGACCCTGACTTATAAGGCCCTGACATCTACAAAATGTTTATCCTGTGATAGGAAGAGCTCTGAGGCCAGTGTGGTCAGAACAGAGTGAGTGAGGGGGAAGGGAGGTAGGAAATAGGATCAGAGATGTTGGGTATGCTGCGGGGGCAGGGGGTGGGTAGTCATGTGGGCCCTGTAGGACGTTGTTAGTACTTTGGCTCTTCTTCTAATTGAGACAGAAAACCATGGGAGGATTTTAAGTGTCAGGAGGCTGGGGTGTAGGCAGAGAGACCAGGTAGCAGGCTATTAGGGATAGTCAAGGTCAGAGATGGTGGTGTGGTTGAAAGGGGTGGGAGAGCGGGTGGTAAGAAGTAACTGAACTCTACATTTTGAAGGTAAAGCCTACAGAGTTATTAACTTCTTGCCTAGATGTGGGATATGAGAGAAAGAGGGGGTCAATGGTGATGCAAAGTTTTGTCCTGAGCAACTGATAGAATGGAGTTAGTACTTACTAAAATGGAGGGCATTTTAAATACTAACCTGTTTGTTCTCAGTTTTTAACAGTCTCTTATGCTTTGGCTCTCTCCCACTCTAACCTCTTTTTTTTTTTTTTTTTCCCTTCCCCTCCCCCATGGGTTTCTGTTACGTTTCTCAGGATCCACATAAGAGTGAAACCATATGGTATCTGTCTTTCTCTGTATGGCTTATTTCACTTAGCATCACACTCTCCAGTTCCATCCACGTTGCTACAAAAGGCCATATTTCATTCTTTCTCATTGCCACGTAGTATTCCATTGTGTATATAAGCCACAATTTCTTTATCCATTCATCCGTTGATGGACATTTAGGCTCTTTCCATAATTTGGCTATTGTTGAGGGAGGGCAGGGTGGGTGATGGGTATTGAGGAGGGCACCTTTTGGGATGAGCACTGGGTGTTGTATGGAAACCAATTTGACAGTAAATTTCATATATTAAAAAAAATAAATAAAAAAAAAAAAAAAAAAAAAGAAATGTAAATACTAACCTGTTAAATAATCAGGTTTAAGGGGAGACATCAGAAGCTGTGATTTGGACACCGTATATTTGAGGTATGCTACTTATATACCTCATTAAGGAAAATAAATGTGTGAAATTTAGCTGATTCTACATTCCCTCAGAGGATTATTTCCAGCAATTTCTATTGTTCCTTAAGTATGGTCCTTGAGCAAGTCTCATCCTCCTGCAAACTGTGTGCCAAAATAGAATGTTCATGTGACAAAGAGGGCTCTTCCTAGAGCGTGTTCTGATACTGAGAAAATAAAATTTCCTCCATATTATTATATCAGTGACTTTATCCTTGATAGTTTCCAGGCAAACAAATAATAAGTTCTACTCATTGCTTGATTACCTTTAGTTGGGCACTGTGTATATATTTCACGTGCGTATACCTTACATGTGCCTCATGAGACAGATAATGTAATTTGTACCTGAAACACTGAGGCCTTGGGGGTTAATTAATTGCCCAAAGTTACAGAGCCAGGACCTAAAGCCCACATGGTCTAATCTCCTGAGCTGTTACTAACTGCCATGCTACCCAGCTGCCCACATCACTGATAGTGGACTCACCATCAACGGTGACTTGTATCTTCTGACTGGCTGAGAGAGTTCCATTTCCCTGAATGTTGACCTTCACGATGTAATTGCCTTCATCAGTGAACTGCAGTGGGTTGATAAGCAGAGATGCATTGGGTGGCATCATGGTGAACTTGTGTTGGTATTCCAAGTCGGGAACCACAGACTCATTCACAGAGCCCAGTAAATATTTGGGCATTGTGTGGGGTCTCTCAAACAGCCATATGATCTGGATGTCTGATGCCGGAGTGTGGAATCCATAGTGCACGGGGAGGTAGAGGGCCTGACCCCTGATGCCATGAACGGTGCGTGATGGCACTGTCACTTTCAGCCCCAAGCAAGCGCCTGCTGTGAAGGAAAGGAAAGTTGTAGTGATCCTGAGCCACATTTCACAATCTAAGGGGCAATACAGAGAAAACCTGATTAGGTGATAATGCTTACAAAGGAGAGAGGCTTCCAGGTACTGACCGTTCTAGTACCTGTTACCTGGAGAGGTAAATATTTGTCTCTGAAACCTTCTGCAATTTTAAAAACCCCACCCAAAGACTATGTTGATTGAGTGGCTTCTTTAAAGGCAAGATGAAAAGGAAAAGCAGAAGTTATTATCTTTGACTGAGAAAAGGAGAACTGGGAAAGATTATTAGTTCTAAAGTCCAATGACACCTCTAGAATTATGAAACTGTGTTTGATTCATATTATATCATAATGAAACTATTTGATTCAAGAAACATTGAGGGGCTACTTCCTCCTCAGAATCTCCCTCCAAAGTCTTCTGAAATGGCTTCTAGTCTATTATTGGAAGTTTTAGCCTTTAGCCAAAGCCTTGTCACATGGAAATATCCCAAGAAGAGTGGCATGAAGCCATTACCAGTTATGATCAATAATTCTTGCCCAGAAACAGGAACCTGGTGTGTGTTTGAGGAACAGCAAGAGGCAGGAGCAGAGGGAACAGAGTGGAGGAGGAGTGTGGTAGGACATGAGGTCAGCAAGGTGGTTGGGGCCAGATCAGGCGGTGTCTCGTGGTCACAGCAAGCACTTTGGCACTTTTTCTGAGTGAGGTGGGGATTAAACTAGAGTTTTTTTTTTTTTTTTTCAACGTTTTTTTTTTTTTTTTTTTATTTATTTTTGGGACAGAGAGAGACAAAGCATGAACGGGGCAGGGGCAGAGAGAGAGGGAGACACAGAATCGGAAACAGGCTCCAGGCTCTGAGCCATCAGCCCAGAGCCTGATGCGGGGCTCGAACTCACGGACCGCGAGATCGTGACCTGGCTGAAGTCGGACACTTAACCGACTGCGCCACCCAGGCGCCCCTAAACTAGAGTTTTGTGAGCAGACAGGGATATGATATTTCTCCTTCTTCTTGACTTCCTCCTTCTCCTCTTCCTGCTCCTCCCTCTTCCTCCTTCTCCTTCTCCTCCTTCTCCTTCTTCTAGATATACTCTAGCAGCTGTGAGAAAAGACTGAGATAGGGGCAAGAGCAGGAGCAGGGAGACCATTTAGGAGGTGACTGCAATAAAGTAGGCAAGAGATATTTGTACTGTAGACCAGTATGGTAGTAAAAGGTATTGTGAGAAAGGCTGGTGATGCTAACAGGATTTGATGGCACATTGGGGTGAAATACAAGAAACAAAGAAGAGTCAAGAATGAGTCCAAGGTTGTTGATATGATCAACTGGAAGAATGGATGTCATTTGTTAATGGGCAACTAATAAATTAACCATGGGGAAGACTGAGGAGAATAGACTTTTGGTGGGGGGGCGCAAATTGGGAGTCAATTTTGGATATGTTCATTTTAGAAGCCCATTTGACATCCAAGAGGCAATACTGAAAGGATATACTGGGCATGAAAGCTTGATTAATGTGGGTTTAAGAGAGAATGAGGGCCTGGAGGACTTGGGGGGATGGAGTTCTGCTAATGCGAGGCCCTGGCTCCTAGCATCCTGCCTGCCTGAGTTGTCTGGGCCCATGCACTCACTGCTACATCTGCAGGTTTCTTCCTATTTTCTGGCACCTGGAAATTTCCACACCTTTACCTTGAACCATGATATACATTTTTAAATGTTATGTAGCACTTCTGTGTGTTTGCAATTGAGAAGAGACTCCTTAGTTCAGACTACCATGTTGCTAGAATCCTAATTAAAAGCTCTTTGCTTCAACATCCTTATTTTATTTTTTAAATATATATTTTTTTATTTTAGAGAGAGAGAGAGAGAGAACAGGGGAGAGGGGCAGAGGGAGAGAGAGAGAATCTCAAGTAGGCTTCATGCTCAGCAGAGAGCCCAGGGAAGGGCTTGATCCCAGTACCCTGGGATTAAGACCTGAGCCAAAATCAAAAGTTGGACACTTAACTGACTGAGCCACCCAGGCACCCCACAACATCCTCATTTTTTCTTAAATGTTTATTTTTGTGGGAGAGAGAGAGAAAAAGAGAGAGAGAGAGAGAGAGCGAGCAGGGGAGGGGCAGAGAGAGAGGATGGTACAGAATACAAAGCAGGCTCCAGGCTCTGAGCTGTCAGCACAGAGCCCAAGGCAGGACCTGATCTTGTGAACCATGAGATCATGACCCAAGCTGAAGTCGGACGCTTGACCCACTGAGCCATCCAGGCACACCCTTTCTTTCTTTTCAACATCCTCTTTTTAAAAGGGAGTAGTATACTACCAACATCATATGAACATTTGAAATAGTGGGGGAGAGAATGGGTGGAATTGAAATGTGAAATATTTTGAACAGTGAGGGGAAAAAAGAATGGAAACTGCAGACAGTGAGTATAGACAATATTTCTGGGGAGTTTTGCTGTGAAGGGGAGCAGAAAAGTGTTCTGTTCCTTCTTCTGTTTCTTTGAATGGGTGCTGAACACTATGTCTGTAGCTACTGGAATGATCCACTACAAAGAGAAAACTCGATGAAGCCAAATATAGATGAGTAAAGGTGGAATAAAATCTTAGGTGAGGAAAGATAAAAATTTGGGCACAAATAGATCTTACAACTTCAATTTTCTCGTATAAAAATAGTTCTTTTCTTTTCTTGCTTTCCTTTTTCACCCCTACTTGAGAGATGGCCTTTAAGCTTTCTCTAAGTTGTGTTATAAAAAGGCCACCAGTATTAGGAAGGGAAAGGTAGAAAGGTCTGTTTGTGCAATGATTTCTTTGGAGAAATGGAAAGATGTAGGCCTGTTACTATAAGGAATCAAATTTTACCAACAGTAAACCCCTCCTTTTGCTTCCCAGGATAGAGGTGAGTGCAAAGGTTTCCATCATTTTGGTCTTTGGCTAGCTGTTGGCAGAGAGTGAGACCAGGGTCCAGCAGGAAAGTTAGAGAACTCAGCAGAAAACATAAAGAGGAGGATTACAGAATGTTAGGGGGGAGAAGGAACTCCTAGGTGCTCACCAGAAACTGACTGTATGGACTGAGACTTAGGTGACTATCTGGGCAAAAGAATTATGTGTCCTATAGTCTCCTTGGTTTCTGTATTTGTGATGGACTTTGTAATTTTTTTTTTTTTTCTCCTGAGAATGGGCTGTGCCTGCACATTCATTTTAGTGATTTGGTTTGTAACAAAGGAGTTACAAAGGTATAGGATTTGCTTCTGTTTTCTTTTCTGGCAAGTGCAAGAATGTTTAATTTGTAGTTGTTCCTCATCTGAATCATTAGAAAAAGAAGGAACTGGTGCTAGGAATTCTAAAGAGGAAATAAAGTGGATTGCAGAAAAGGAGTGGTGGTTTCTGCAAGGAAATCATAAGAGAGAGAAAAAAGAAGAGAAAGTGAATCTAGGACTTAAACCTCATAATGATTGTGGTATGTGAAGCAGGGGTCAAAAGAAGAGAGTGAGGTTCTTCAAGTCACAGATTCAGAAAGACATTGGGCATTTGGATGAGGGACCAGTAAAGGAAAAGATTCTTCTTAGCATCTGTGTTATCTGCACAAAACAACAGGCATCTACATGCTTTTCATTGAAAGTGGGGATAAGGGGCGCCTGGGTGGCGCAGTTGGTTAAGCGTCCGACTTCAGCCAGGTCACGATCTCGCGGTCCGTGAGTTCGAGCCCCGCGTCAGGCTCTGGGCTGATGGCTCAGAGCCTGGAGCCTGTTTCCGATTCTGTCTCCCTCTCTCTCTGCCCCTCCCCCGTTCATGCTCTGTCTCTCTCTGTCCCAAAAATAAATATAAAACGTTGAAAAAAAAATTAAAAAAAAAAAAAAAAAGAAAGTGGGGATAAGAAGCTCTGGACACATTCCTGGTAAGCAAGAAATAAAAATTTTTTGTATTTGACACTTTGTATTTGACTACCTTACACTTGAAGGTGAGGGGCCCATATTTAATTGAAAGGGCCCAAAGAAATTTGAAGTATTGAGTCTCAGGTTTTAGTCTGCTTATTAAGTCACAAACCCTGGATATCTTTTAATAAGGCAGAAACTCTGTGTTTTTTGCCAAGGAACCATGGGGGATGGTGGGAATCCATGTCATCGTCTTGAGAATGCCCTGGAAAAAGCTGTGTGGCTGCTGACTTACAACTCAGGAATTGCCTTTGACAGTGAGCTCTAGGTTTAGATGGCATTCTTGTTTGGGGAAGTCAGCAGTCCTTGTGTAGGTTTTTTTTTTTTTTTTTTGTTTTTTTTTTTTTTTTTTCCTTTTGTATTTTGGAAAAGGAAAGAACTGTTTTTCATCTACCTTTTTTTTTTTTTTTTTTTTTTTTTTTGGTAGTTGTAGTTGTAGTTGTAGTTTAAAGAGTAACTGAGATTGTAATAGTCTGAAAATGCTTGGGAGGCACTTTACAAATATGGAGTGCTAGCATGACTGGAATAGAAATGTTGGTGACTTTTGTATCTTGAATCAGAATGTTGAATAGTAAGTACAAAAAAGACTGATTGGAGAGTCTATGACTGGAGTTGTGGAAAGCAAATGTTATTTAATAAAAGATTAAATACAATACAAATGTTGCAGCCCAGGAATAATAAAACTACTTTAGAAGAAAATAACATTTTATACAGCATTTATAATAATTGTTTAAGGAGGGCTAACTAGTTTTTTGAGCTATTTTGAAAACTGTGTCATGTAATAATGCCTTAAATAATATATTGCTATCAATACCTCTGAATGTATTCAATGTTTATAATATCAAATGATATGAAATCATATCATTTAAATTTTTTTCAAATATGTGTGATTTTTCAAATATACATATGACAGTGAGAGATAGCACAGCTATTATAATAGCTTTTTCCTTAGACTGTCTACACCATTTTTATCAGATAAATTATAGGTAGCACATTATAAGAATATCAGCAAAGAGTGTAATTCACTTCATACAGTAACTTATCTCAGCTACTAAAATCTTTTCATTTTGCAGGAAAGAACCTATTGATATGATGTAATCCTTACATGTAGTAAACTTTAGTGAATAAACAGATAATTGGATAATTCCTCTACACCTTCAGAACACACACTTTTTGCCATTGCTGTGTGTCACACTACAGATGTGATGAATCTGTGCTGTCAAAACAGTAGTTTATTAGCTTAAAAAAATTAGCTTCATTTTGAAAATTTCTCAAGCTCTCTTTTCTAGTTTTATGAGAAAACCTAAAGAATTAAAACTACTGATTTTAGAAAGTTAACCTCTGTATGAACAAATAAACTTTAAGAAAATAAATGTAAAAAAATTGATGAAATTTTAATTTCCTTTGATATTCCAAATAATTGGACTTAAATAAAAATTAAATTTTATTATTAGAGTCACTAACACCTACTTCCTAAATATAAAAAAGGAAAACTCTTAGACTTTTTGCATATAAGGCATTATACTAACTTGGAGAAACATTAATAATCCGAGGTACAATATTATAGCAATAATTTCACTTTTATGGACTCCCTTAAGCTGTATAACAACAGCACTATAAAAGACTGATCCAGTGGTAAGGAACACTTGAAGTCATATTGTGAAATTTATCTATATTCCAGCAACAAATATTCTGTAGACTAGTTGCACTGTATTGGATATAAACATCAGACTTCAAAAAGTGACCTCTAGCTGTACCTCAAAATAGTTGGCATTTACTTCCCCTTTATCATGTATAATATTAGCAAGCATAACACAACTATTGTTGACTGAAAATAAACTCCTGTATCTTTAGAGAAAATAGAAATTATGGAGTTGTACTTTGAATAGACTTTACAAACTACATTTTGGGCTTAAAATTAAAAAAAAATTTAATATTTATTTATTTTTGAGAGACAGAGAGAGACAGAGCATGAGCAGGGGAGGGATAGAGAGAGAGGGAGATAAATCTGAATCAGGCTCCAGGCTCTCAGCTGTCAGCACAGAGCCCGAAGTGAGTCTTGAACCCACGAACCACAAGATCATGACCTGAGGCAAAGTTGGAAGCTTAACTGACTGAGCCACCCAGGCACCCCTTGGGCTTCAAATTTTTAAGATTTTTTTCAAAAAGAAAAAACAATCAGGGGGGCACCTGGGTGGCTCAGCCAGTTAAGTGTTTGACTCTTGATTTTGGCTCAGGTCATCAACTCACTATTGGTGAATCCCACATCAGGCTCTATGCTGACAGTGTGGAGACTGCTTGGGATTCTCTCTCTCTCCCGTCCTACTCCCCTCACGCACTCTCTGTCTCTCAAAATCAATAAATAAACTTAAAAAAAAAGAAAAAACAATCAGATATCCAATATTCCAAAAGCAAAAAGATTTCCACATTACATATGGTCTTTACAACACACTATCAATGGAGAAAAGTGAATTTACATATGAATAACTTAAGGGATAACCGCTTTAACTACTTATGAACATGCTATTTCTCTAAAGTACATTTTAATTTTATTTTAGTCAAAATCTTCAAATAAATTGTCTATAAGTTCTTCTTAAAGCCAATTACAAAAAATCACTTAATGAAATGACAGCATTCCTATTGTTATACAGTTAAAAATAAGTGGGGGCACTGACACATAGGATACTTTCAGAACCCAGAAAAATGCACAAAGGCAAGAAGTCTGTTATGGTAATTGTTTATTTTTTCTAAGAATTTCAAAAACTAAAAACTACATAGGCTTGAGTTTGACAACATAAACACTGGGACAATCACAACTATGGGAAATTCAAACACTTCTTAGAAAAATTTACAACTGAACATTTCAAATATGTGGGATATATACAACATTAGGTATAAATTTGAATAATAATCACATTTATAGTGAAAACTATAACAAAAGATACCAGTGAAAGCAAGGCTTGAAACTACTGAAAAAGGCTAACACTTAAATTATTTAGCTAATCTGTTCTTATAATTTAAAGAATAAAGTATTTTTTAAGTCCCTATCTATCGACTATAGATAAAACAAGAAATGAACTTGACTTTTAAACCTGATAAGTAGGAAGAATGAAAAACAGAACACCTAGTGAAAAAAATTGACATAAAATAGTAGGAATGTTGAAGGAAGACTCAAACTCTAAGACTAAAGAGGAGAATGAGGGGAAAACAGTAAAGTCAAGAAAAAAAAAATAGGACTAGCCATTGGGCAAAGAGAAAGGCTAAAGGTATTTGGAGAAATTATACTTAACACATTTTTCCCTATTGTGTATAAAATATTTTTTGTAACTTTGAAAACACACCTTTTCTGCATTTTGTGATAGGTAACTCAAATGAAGTAGAGCTGACAGTTTACTACAATATCTTTAATTAAAATCATTTTCATAAACTGTTTCAAGTTGCACTAAAATCAGTCACAAATTTATGGCCTATGTGAATACTTGCCAAAATAGAATGCATTAAAGACTATTAAATCTATATGTAAACTGTAAAAAGAAGAAATTCGTTCAGTTTTTAGATCTTTAATGAATGCTGTTGACAATAAATGTTGTTCTAAGAAAACCACAATCATCTACTTATTGAGCCTCATTTCTCCTAAAATGTTCTGCTTCTTTTCTGGAACAAAGTGTGTTATTGTTTAAAAGGTTCTGAGCTGTTTTTCAATTATCTGAGTGAATCTGCAGCTTAAAGCAAATATTTACCTTATGCCCACAATTAAAGAAAACCCAAACAACAGCTGAAACACAATTCATGCAGTGCCTTACCTAAGAGAAGGAGGTATATTTTGCACTGAAAGATCCCAACCGTGCTGCTGAAGGACTCCATGAAAGCATCCTGTCCCATGCATACAGTGCCCTGTTCCTGGTGGCAACTTGGTTCATGGACCAGCAGCTGGTGGTTTATTTGCTAGGGAAATTAGCAGTGAGGTAACAGACCCTATCCTGTCTCTTGCTTCTGTGATTTGAATACAGAATGAATGTGTATACAAAGGACACAGGGAGTGGGAACACCTGTTATGTGCTCTGCAAGAATACCGGCTTATGACTTTAGAACAGCTTTTTAGCGATTATCAGACTATCAGTAATTGTCAGTGTATTTCACGAATCATTCTTAGTTATTAATAATCACATGAAGGAGAACATCCTTTTGGGTGACTTTACTGAAAAATAGTATGCTTTCATAATGAGAGAATATTGTGAAATTTCCTGAAAAATGTAAGTTGGTTTCCTATCAGGCAAAAACTATGCCATAATTTTGAAATTAAAATTCTTTTTCTATGAAAATTGAAGTATTTCATATATCTGCTAAATAGTTATAAATCAAGTCACTAAGTAACATGTAAAAATTATACTAAAGAATTAAAACAGAGCACTGAATATCTTTAAAACTGATTTTTTCTATGTAATATTTTCTATTACAAATGTCTGGCATGGTTTTATTCAATCTATGGATTCATGTTATTTTTAAAAGCAAACCGCAGGTGTGTTCCCAAGTGACAGTGAATCATGGACCATGCATAATTATAATGAAAACAGATAATATCTGAAGCTACATTTTCACAGCTGAAGCATAGAGGAAGTAAACCAATGGCCCAGAGAAGCTCTTATAGTCTCTGCTGTGGTGTCAGGGCTATAGCTTTTCAGCCTGGCTTCTTCATTGCCATGGGAGCAAGCAGCCTTAGCACTTCCTCTTAATTTGCTAAGTTATAAGTTAACTCCCATTTAATTTCATTTATTGCAAGAAGGCTCTAGTCCAAGACTTCCACTACATAAAGTATGTAACAAAAGCATGTAATATAAAGCATATAACAAAGTATGTGAGAAAATCTGCACCAAATCCAGCAAAATTTCCTAGTGTAAATCATTTTTAACCATAAAGGCTCACTTGAAGGAGTTAAATGATAAGAGGAAAGAGATTCCCAAGCGTAATTAAGGGTTAAAAAAAAAAAAAGGAATGATAGTTATTTTGGAATCCAAGTTTTGAAACACTTTTTGCATTAAGGCTCCCAACACTTCCAGAAATGCTTCTATAGGCAAAGAGAGAGAGAGAGTAAGTGACTTTTGGAAAACCTGAGGCCTCTCCAGAGGTCATTTTATGATCTCTCCATGATACGGAAAAACAGCCAGAGCTTCCTCCCAGGTAATTACTATAGCACAGTTTTCTCTGTGGTGCCTCTAAATCTTGGACATGTATCTACTGCAGCACTTATCTCACTAATCTCAATTAATTTTATTGCATGTTTATTTTTGCTCTGGGCAACTCCAATACAGAAACCAGTCGAATTTGTTATGGATCCTTAGCACCTACCTGGTGCCTAACTAGTATTTTTATTAAGTTGTTCCCTGAGAAATAAACGCCAAATGCTCGTTGGCCCATGTCTTCTGATTCTCAGCTGATGTTAAGAAGTGCATATAATTTTAATATTGGTTTGTACAAAATATAATTCAGAAATATAGATATCACATAGATTTCCCTCATATCTTTTAAGTCAGTATTAATCTCTAATTGTCTTTTTAAAATAAGCTCTTTCCAGTGTTTTTCGAACCCAGTGCTGGCACATAAGGAAACCTTTTGGGCCCTAGGCAAAATGAGAGAAATGAAGACAATGTAGTGATGTTTTTTCTTAATGTTAGGTTTACTCAATATAAAGGGCTGATTTTTATTCTGAGATTTTTTGTTTTTTTGCATGATATTTTAAAATGTCCTTTATTTTATGAAATAGGAGATAACAGACACTATATAAACAAATGCCAAAATGAATCATAGTTGTGATCTTGTCATGTCATGGCACACACGGAAAAACGGCAACACCTGTACCTAACGCCTGGGGAAAGTGCTACGTGGCATATGCAATGCAAGGCGCCCTCTAGTGGCGGGTGGTGGGCATAAACTCTTACGGGTCCCAGTCATTTCTAAATACAGGATGTTTGCACAGGAAGTCGTACAAGGTAATGATAAAATAGAACTTCAACTGTTGTCAATTTTTACATGGTTGCTGAAAATGGTTTAAAGTGCTTTATTATTATATAAGAAATTTCCCACCATCAATATCTCACATTTGACTTGTAACCCACAGAGGGGTTCTGCTGTACTATACTTTTCAGTGGCCTATTTATTGATCTTAGTTATAATTACATTTAAAGTGAAAAGTCTGATTAATCAATCTATATCTATGGTGATTAAACTTCAAGCAATGAGAGGCACCTGGGTGGCTCAGTCAGTTGAGTGTCCAATTCTTAATTTCAGCTCAGGTCATGATCCCAGGGACATGGGATTGAGAACCATGTCAGGCTCTGATCTAAGCATGACTGCTTAAGATTCTCTCTCTCTGACTCTCCCCTGTCTCTAAAGTAAAAAAAATAAAATAAAATTTCAAGCAATGAAAGGAGTCACTGTGTTGGGGGGAGATTTTAGGGAAGGGCTTTTTTGCAGCTTTTCACGTCACACTATTTATCCTCTAGTTTAAATTGTAAATAAGATTGGTCTTGTTTCATAAGGCAAGCAGTCTGCTACATGCATTTCAAACCCCTGCATTCATTATTTATTAGTAGCATATGAATATTTTGGAATGGTAAGAAGAATTGGAAAAGTGGTAAAATGCCAATGCCAAGGTCAATGTAGAATAGTGGGGACTAAGAACTGGTGAAAGAAAGCACTGTCTTATGTTGTAATTAGATTTCAATTTACAGGTTATTGGAAAGACCTGGCTTCTAGAGGAGGCCATCACAATCGCCTCTGGCTGTGCTGGTGTTCACTCCTGTACAGTTCTGTCTCCCAGAAGCCTAGGTCTCCTCATGTGGCTGCTAAACGACTATGTAGCAGTCTTCCTTCCTGGGCTCTTCTCCAGGTCACTGCTTTACCTTCAGTAAGTGTTTTTGTTTTTGTTTTTGCTACTCCTTGCTCCGAAAGTGTAGTTACTTCATCCTGGAGAGGCCACAACTTTGTGCTGCTTTCATGTTTATAGGATGATTTGAAATGCATCTTCCTAATCAAGCCAGCTTTTATTTAAGTTTCCAAAGGCTCCTTTTGTTTGGGCCACCAGAAATATGCCCTTATCCTACTTTCCTGCTAATGCTGCTGCCTTGTCCAGATCAACTTAAACTCTTTGCTCTGATGTTCCAAAAATGGGGCTGTCACTCCTTTACCAAGGGCCTACCATCCAGGAAGCCTTTCTTAAGACTTATTGGCAGGCCATCCAAACTTTCCACTAGTTTACTCTGGCCTACCACTAACGTCCTTCAGGGAAATATGCAAGTCCTAAATAAGCCTTACATTCATTTTTGAAAAATGGAAATGAGATAACATGCTTCACCTTTTAAAAAGTGTCCTTTAGGGCTCTAGGTTTGTTTGTTTAGTTTAGGGAATTAAAAATGCATCACGTATGGCTCAATTATTTTCTATCATGTTAGGGTACACTGAATTAGAAAATATAGTTTATTTAGACAATAGCACTGATTTACTTTACATGTTTTCAACATTATAGTTACAGCCTTTAAACTTTTAGAAGACTGGATTGTTCATTTCTTTTTAGTTTATAAGAAATAAACTAAAACTTAAGAGTATTAGAGTAAAACAAAGTTTTAATGCTTTCTTGACTTTTCAGGGTCACGGAGATACAGAAAACTCTCATTTCCCCGATTTGGCTGATAGAAAAAGACAAATACATGGAATAAAAACGTTTTTTGTTTTGTCACTTGTAACTTCGTGTATTGACTATATAAAGGGAAAATTCTGGGTTTGGATATGGGTTCTAGTTCTGACTCAAGCTCTAATTTTAAAATGTGTGACCTTGAAACCTGAGATGGAAAAATTTTCTCATTTCTAAAGAATGGATTTGAAATTCTAGAGCTGGCTGCCTATAAGAATCACTGAGGATCTTAAACAAAGAACCTAAAAGAAAACATTAGCAATGGCAGACTCCGCCAGTGAATTTGAATGGTCAGGTTTGAGAACTACTGGTCTTGGATCAGCTATAATATATGCTTTTCAACTAGACTGTAAACTCTTTGAGGACTGAGACTGTATATTACTAATCTAAAGTGCTTAGTGTAGTGTCGCCTAGTGCCTAACAATCAAAAATTGAATTGGGTTTCATTTTACATGCCAATATAGTCAGCAGTTTCTGTTCCTTTTGGTTCTTTCAGAGACTTTTAAATATTGAAGATTTTCATACAGTAAGAACTGCCTGGCAATAAAGACCAGAGCAGGTAAAGAATAAACTAAACTAGGGTTGCCCAAAAGTACCTGGAATTTTTTACGGGGTACAAATAACAGAGAAGCATATAGGGAAACATAATTTCAAAAAGAACTGTTAAGCACGACAGAAGTATGCACAGCGTGGTTCTTTTGGAGCAGAGAACTTGGAAGAATTGTGACTAGAATACTTCATAATTGTAAGGTGTTTTACAATGTATAAATTGCATTCACCTACATCATCTCATTTATGCTTACAAAAACCCTAGGTCAAATATTACAACCTCATTGGTAAAAATGAGACAAAGACAAAAGACAAGACACTGAAGTCAAATAATAATTTCAGAACTGGAAATAACCTCTGTAAGGTCCTCTAAACTTCAGTCATTTGCAAACTACTTTTATTATTTTTGCCATATCTTAGTACCACCCATGCTATTTTTTTTACCGAATTTTTTCATTAGTTTGGCACACTTCAACACTTTTTCAGTTGTCCTAAGAAATACTTTTGAAATCATGGGTTTCTGATAAACATTAATTAAAAGTAAATTTAAAAAGAATTATTGCTACCACCCTTCAGGACTCACTCTGCAACACCATACATGAAATTCTTACTTAAAGCAACATCTTGGGGACGTCTGGGTGACTCAGTTTGTTAAGTGGCCCACTTTGGTTCTGGTCATGATCTTGCGGTTTATGGTTTTGAGCCCCATGTCGGGCTCTGAGCTAACAGTGCAGAGCCTGCTTGGGATTCTCTCTCCCTCCGTCTCTGTCTGCTCCCCCCTGCCTCGTGCTTTCTCTCTCTGTCTCAAAATAAATACATAAACTTAAAAAAACCCAACATCTGCATAATCAGTCCTTCAGTTTCTGCTTGCATGTCTGCAGTAATCTCAGACAAGTTACTTAGTTTCTCCATACCTTAGTTTCTTCATCTTTAAAATGGGGATAATTGAAAAAAAAAATAAAATGGGGATAATTGTACCAACCCCATAGGATGCTTATGTGGATAAATGAGATAATATATGTAAAGCTATTAGCAGAGTTCTTGACATGTAGTAAGCGCTCAATAATTGTTACCTGTTGTTAGTGCTGGGTCGCTTCCCCCCCCCCCCCCCCCCCCGGTGTTCTCATAACTAGAACTTTTTTTTTTTTAATTTTTTTTTTTAAGTAATCTCTACACCCAACATGGGACTTGAACTCACAATCCCAAGATCAAGAGTCACATGTTCCACCAACTGAGCCAGCCAGGTGCCCCTGGAAAGTTCTTCCTTAAATTAAACCCGAAAGACTCTTCTACCTTCCTCAATTTAACTGAATTGCTAAAAGTTGAAATGAGAACTTTAAAGTGACATGTGTACTTATTATTGTTGCATTTTCCATCTTGACTTGCCTTAGATTAGGAAGGTAGTGAAATAAATAGGTAGGGGTTAAATCTTTGGGTTTTATAGTTTTTTCTTGCAGTGGATGCCAAGACTGAGGAAGAACAGCCCTAACCCTGGACAGCTGCCTATTGGACAACCTGGACCACACCTTTCTTCAGGCCAAGCCCATAGCCAGCTAGAGAGTCCCAGGTTCTCAGGTCACTTCTGGGAGACTGCCTTCCCTTAAGTTCCTGTCACGTCAATCTAAAGGTCCTCCCACTCCGCCTGTCTCTACTAGGTGGGGTTTCCTCCATTATACTCTTAGGGGAATCACGTCAGTCTGGTTTATATACTGTCTTCTCAATGCTTGTTCCTGTCGTTCAATGCCAGGTCACCTACGAGTTAGCTTTTCGTTTTATCAATGGAGTTAGCAAGGGCAAGGAATTCTGTAAAGACAGGCGGTCGCCGTGGTCACTCAGAGCAGCAAGATTTGCAGGCTTAACTGAAGCGTCCACTGTTTTGCTTGCTGGGAAATGTAGTACCTGGGCTGTCCTCTCCTCTTCATTGCGGGTGTCGGTGGTAACCGGAAGACTACAATTCCCAGCATGCTCAGGGAAAGAGAGAGGATGACCAGGGTCGGCAGCTCCACGTGACTACTCACTATGGCTTCCCTGTGTACCGGCCAGCTGTCTGGTGTTTGGGCGTGATTTGTCAGTTCTTTGCCACAGAATACCCCTTTCACGATTTCGACATGCAAAAAATCAAATCTCTTATGACCCGACAGGTAAGTCGCAGAGGCTGAAGCAAAGGCCTCCTTCGTTTCTGCTGGTAGAGAAGTCTAGATGGTCTGTCTCTGGACCGGGACGGGCGGACACCTAAGGTATGGCTGGTGGCAGGTGTCAGGGGCACTGGAAAGTCGGGGCACACCCTGGAAAACTAATCTGAGCCGCCCTGATCGGAGCTCTGCTCAGGCGGGTAGCGGCGTCCCAGAAACATTCCTTTAGATAAGGTCAATGAGGGAGTTTCAATGAAGGCTATCTTGGTTTCCCTTCCTCTCCCTTTTGCCGTCGTTCCAGTGACAGTCCCAGCTGCCTGCAGGACTCCCTTTATCCAGGCTGCCTGTCGTCTCTGAGCAGGTGGCCTGGGTAGGCGGGTGAGGTCTGTGCAATAGAGATGACCTGGAAAGAGTGAAAAAAAAAGTGGATGAGTTGAAGACAGAATTGGTAGCTTGGTGACTTTGGGCAAGTTCCCAAACCTTATAGCCTAAATTTCCAGATGCTAAAATGAAAATAATTATTTTTGTTAATCTTATCTTACAATTCTGAGAGTCACCAATAAGTTAATGCGTGAGAAATTATACTTAAAAAATCATTGTTATGGCAAAATAATGGTCTTTTATTTTTTGCCACAATGATAATTCATGAATAGAAAACTTTGCTTTTTATTCCATCTCCTAAATGTTATGGACTTCCTAGTCATGTCTCAGCTTTCTTCAAGCAAGAAATTATGACTTTATATATCTTTATTTATTCAACTCTAATATTTCACCGTAATTGACCATACTTTATTACTTTTATATGAGAGAAGTTAATTCAGGGTTGTAAATTAGAGATTTTGAGAACTTTGGAGAATATGAAGGATAGTCATTTAGTGAAAGTTTCATTTGTGAGTTAGGTTTGTTGTTTATTAGAAAACAGATTCCAAATTAAATTCTTATTTGAGAATTCAGAATTTGAGAGATACCTGAATAGGTTACAAATGGTAGATATCTTGTGAAGAATACATGAGTCCTACGTGATTATTTTACTCCTCTTAAATTGTATTATTAATGTCACAAAAATAAAATTAAAAAGTTCTGTGAATAATAAAAGATTTAAGTAAGTGGCGATCCCTCACATTTGTTGAGTACTGGTATTATGGTTCATACCACTTGTTACTCAGGGATGTTTGCATCTTGCTCCATCCAGTAGTAGCTCTGTGACCTTGAAGAAGTCACTTTTTTTTTTTTTTAATTTTTTTTTCAACGTTTTTTATTTATTTTTGGGACAGAGAGAGACAGAGCATGAACGGGGGAGGGGCAGAGAGAGAGGGAGACACAGAATCGGAAACAGGCTCCAGGCTCCGAGCCATCAGCCCAGAGCCTGACGCTGGGCTCAAACTCACGGACCGCGAGATCGTGACCTGGCTGAAGTCGGACGCTTAACCGACTGCGCCACCCAGGCGCCCCGAAGAAGTCACCTTTTTGAGTATTTGTTTCCACATCTTTAAAATAGGGATGATAACACGTATCTCATGGTGTCAGATTGATGGTGATGTTCATATGATATGATGAAGCTAAAGAGATCAAGGAGTTAACACAGCATCTGGGTCTTACGAAGGAAGTGCTTGATCACAGAGTTCATCTCAGTGGCTGCACTGATGCTGAGAAAGCAGGAAAACTGGAAGCAGGCTGTTGCAGTAACAATAGTAGATGATTTCAGGCTGACTTTTGGTATCTGTTTGCTTTTTTTTTAGTATCTCTTTAATTTTTACACCAATATACATTATATCACTACTACTCCTAAACTGCTTCTAGAATGCTGAATTTGGACTTTTTGTGCATCAGCTAAATTTGGTCTTCTGTCATGTTGCTTGCCATATAGTTCAGTGTAGTCATCACTGTATAGCAACATTGGTTGTTTTATTGGTTTTTAACCTTATTTTGTAATACTGGAGGGAGAGAAAAAACACAAGTCCAGATACCCGTGATATGTTTAGATCTCCTAAATGTAGTGAATTGTTGTGTAAATGGTGACTCTTCAGCCTCAATCAGTTGCTTATTGGACTTGAGCAGCTCAAATCAGTGCTTAGGATAGAAAAACCCTAAAGAACACATACAAAATAACTGGAACATACTGTGTAAAAAGTGAAGTAAAGTTAGAAGTTTTACACAGATTTTAAAAGTCATCCTAATTATATTTATTTATGGCTTGACTTCCACATATTTAATCGTTACGAATGCACATTTCATAAATCTTTAAGATGTGAAAATAGAGTGCTGCCTGGAGTTACATTGGGAGATTTTTATTTAGTAACATTTATTATTGGGTTAAATGTAGTAGTATTACAATACATATACACAAAGATGTTTCTTTTTTGTGAGGCTAAAGAATATACAAATAATATTGTTAATGTGGAGAGATATGAAAGGTCTATGAAACTTACGGTTTTTTTTGGCATTTCAGCTTTGCAAGGATCTTGCTTTGGAAAAGAGTGGGAGGGTGGGATTTGTTAGCTCTGTTTATTTATATGAGGTCTGTTGTACAGCTTTCTCTATTATGCTGGCCTCTGTTTTTTCAATTCATTCAACAAATGTTTACAGAGCACTATGTGCCAGGCACTATTCTAAGTTTGGGGGTGTGCAGCAGTGAACAAATCAGACAAGTGCTCAGGCAGACATAGGGATTAATGCTTTGGAAGAATAGGGGATAGGGAGGTCTGGAAGTTGTTGGCAATTTGCGGTTGTTGATAATTTTAGATAGGGTGGCTGTGGAAGGCCTCACTGAGAAGGTGACATTTGAGTAAAAACCTGAAGGAAGTGAGGAAGCAAACCATGTGGATATTTGGGAAGGAGCATTCCGGGTGGAAGGAAGAGCAAATGTGGAGGCCTTGAGGCAGGACCATAGCTGAGGAACAGAGGCCAGTGTGGGTGGAGTAAAGTGAGGAGAAAATAGTAGAAAATGAGGTCGGGATGAGAGCCGAAAGCAGGAAGCCGGATCACACAGGACCTCATCGTGACCTCATCTCCTACTACTTTTTTCCTTACTAATAGCAAAGCCATGCTTCCATTTTGATTGAAATAGCAAGCAGAGGAGTGATGCCATTTTACATATGTGGACTTCACAAAGACATTTTTGGCCTCTTTTATTTACTTATTTATTTTTTTAATGTTTATTTCTTTATTTTGAGAGAGAGTGAGGGAGGTGCAGAGACAGGGAGAGAGAGACAATCCTAAGCAGGCTCCTCACTGCCAGCAAAGACTGGCCTCTTTTTAAAGAATAGGTTGAAGAGGGAAAAAGAGCAAAAAAAGGGAGAACAATGAGGATGCTATTGCAGTATCTGAATGAGAGAGGATGTGGGCCTTATACAGAGTCCTCGTGGTGGAAGGATTGAGAAGAGGCTGGATCTGTGGGTATATTGTAAATTTAGAGTTGACAGGACTTCTTGACAGATCAGATTTGGGCTGTGAGAGAAGGAGAAGCATTAAGGTTGATTCCAGATGGTTTGGCCCCCTCAATTAGAATTGCCATTTAACGAAATGGGTAAGGCTGAGGAAGGAATAGATTCAGGGAAGGCAGAAAGTTTTTAGACTTGCTTTTTAAAAGCCTCTTTTAGATATTTAAGTGGCAAGATTAAAAATAGGCACTTGGCTAAGAGTCTGAATTTCTGAGGAGAAGCACAGGATGTAGATAAAAATTTGGGACTTAAAAACATATATAAGGTATATAAAGTGGCTAAGATCACCCATGGATTGAGTGTGGATATAAAACAGTCCATGGTTGGAGCTTTTGAGATTTCAATGCTGGAAGGTTAGGGTGGATCTAGCAAGGCAAACTGAGAAGGAGCAGCTGGTGAGGTAAAGACCACAGCATCTCAAAGACCACCTGTCCCCTATCAGACACTGAATAAATATTTGTTGGATAAATGTTGGATAAAGACAACAACCAAGTAGTGTGGGTCCTGGAAGCCACGTAAAGAATTGAAAAGAGAAAGGAGTGATCACCTGTGCTAAATGCTGCAGCAGATGGGTGGCAGAAGGTGAGAATGAGCTTTGGATCAAGCAGCATGGAGGTCATTGGTGACCTGACAATAGCACTTCTCATGAAGTGGTGGGGAGGAAAGCTGGATTAGGTGGGTTAGAGAGAAATTGAGGACTGAGTATAGCCACTACGTTGAATTTTGCTGAAGAGAGAAAGAGGCAGAAATCACCTCACATGCTCCTTTTGATCATTGGGACATTTAGTTGCTAGTCTCATAAATGGAAATAGAAGATTCATTTAGGCATAATAGAAGTAGTCTGAAGTGTTAAAATGTGCTTTGGGCAAAGAAAAGTGCAGAGGCTGGTATTTTTAAAAAAACTTTTTTATTTATATATTTTTAAATTTACATCCAAATTAGTTAGCATATAGCACAACAATGATTTCAGGAGTAGATTCCTTAATGCCCCTTACCCATTTAGCCCACCCCCTCCACAACCCATCCATTAACCCTCTGTATGTTCTCCACATTGAAGAGTCTCTTCTGTTTTGTCTGTCTCCCTGTTTTTATATTATTTTTGCTTCCCTTCCCTTATGTTCATCTGTTCTGTGTCTTAAAGTCCTCATATGAGTTAAGTCATATGATATTTGTCTTTCTCCGACTAATTTCACTTAGCATGACACCCTCCATTTCCATCCACATAGTTGCAAATGGCAAGATTTCATTCTTTTTGATTGCCGAGTAATACTCCATTGTATATATATACCACATCTTCTTTATCCATTCATCCATCGATGGACATTTGGGCTCTTTCCATTTGGCTATTGTAGAAAGCGCTGCTATAAAAATGGGGTGCATGTGCCCCTTTGAAATAGCATCCCTGTATCCCTTGGATAAATACCTAGTAGTTCAATTGCTGGGTTGTAGGGTAGTTCTATTTTTAATTTTTTGAGGACCCTCCATACTGTTTTCCAGAGTGGCTGCACCAGTTTGTATTCCTACAAACAGTGCAAAAGAGATCAGAGGCAGGTATTATTTATGCTGAGCTTTGTATAAATTTAAACTGAGAAAATTTTCAAAACAAATACTAAATATAAAAGAAAATCAAATAATGGTTAATGATTACAGTGAGTTTCAATTTCGTAAAAGCAGAGTACTACAGTTATAACCATGAATTCCTGCTTTAGAGAAGTAAAGATAAAAATGATTTCTTTTTTGTCAATAGAAATTTATAAACTTGCTAATAAACTTGCTAATATTAAAATACACATGAGTGTCAGATGTTGTGCTCTGAGACATTTATGTGAAAAATACAGGTGAGTGTCAGATGTGCTCTGAGACACTTATGTAATTCCTCATTTCTGTTTTGATAAAAGATAAGCATTTCTCTGTGATCACAGTAATATTCAGAATAATGGTTAGCACTTAAAGAATGCTTGCCATATACCAGACACTGTTTTTGGCCTCTCACATACATAATCTCCTTTACTCCTTACCACTGGCCTCTGCATTATTGTCACCATAATTAGAATATAAAGACAGGCAAGGTAGGTAAGTTGTTCAAGACCACAGAGCCCATTCCCTGCATCACTGAGTTCCCGTGCTTCCCAACATGTAATAGGGTTTCCAATTTTTACGACTTTTATTTTGTACATTTGTTAGAAAGTTGCCATATAGTATTAGCAGATTATTATATGGGGTGACTAATCTGGAGGTAAGGCCCTTTCCTAGATATTAGTGTGTATCACTTTACATTTAAGGCATTGGTTTCTTTACTGAGTAGCTCTGGGGAAAGAGAAAATTACATGTGATATATTCCTCCAAGAATTTCTGTTGGATTGATTACACAAATCTGTACTTTTAAAAATATTTATTTAAAAGGCATGGCAGTTATATTTTTAAAATATATTTTAGGGGTGCTCCTGCTTTTGAATCAAATTATGAAGTTTTACACTTGTGCGTTTATGTATATATATGTGCATGTATGTGTGTATGTGTGTGTGAGAGAGAGAGAGGGAGAGGGGTAGAAAGAGAGAATATGAGAGAGAATGAAAGTGAGAGAAACCTGGGTGTGGAGTCTTCTGGGAGTAATGGAATACTTGGGAGTGGGGCAAAGCACCTGCTGTCATAAAAAATTGTAGTCATGACTGGCCATATTTTATAATAGGGAAGATAGAATACATGGCTCTATAGTTTAAAAATAAGCAAGTTCTGCTCTAACTCTCAAATAGTCAACCTAAGTAAACCATATATTTTGGCTACTAAGGACATCAAAGGACCAGTATAAGGTACCTAAAGGACAAAACTCACCTCAAATTTATGCATCAGCTAATTTTGCTCACAGTTTTTTCAAATGTTCATTTATTTTTGAGAGAGAGAGACAGAGTGCAAGCAGGGCAGGGGCAGAGAAGGAGACAGAAATTGAAGCAGGCTCCAGGCTCTGAGCTGTCAGCCTGGAGCCCCATCCAGAACCCCCACAACTCTGAGATAGTGACCTGAGCTGAAGTCGGACACTTAACCAACTGAGCCACCCAGGTGCCCCTCACAGACTAATATTTACAGGGATTTTAGTTATCTGCTTTGAATAGCCTATGTTTAAAAAGAGGCTTTCAAAGAAAAGTTAGATTGCTAACTTCTTTCTGTCTTGTTCACTTTCCCTGGTACAAATGAGACTTTCAGAGTCCCTCAGTAGATTGTGAATATAGAAATTACCAGGTACCAGGGAGCTAAAGAACAGTAGAAAGCAGCAAGATAGGAGATTTGTTATACAGTACAAATTGGGTGCATTGGTGAGAAATAATCAGGTAGAATCAAGGGATTACTTACGTATTAATTAAGCAATTAGCATTATTTAAAAGTCTTTGATTAGCTCAATTGGTTGGTGTATTATATCAGAGAATCATAATACTTGTTCCTTTTTATCAGGTGAATTTGGTAATGATTAATAGATAAGTCCTTTTATAGAATGCTTTTTGTCACCCAATTTTCTTTTCGTTGTTTTTAAACTATGGTTAAATTAGACTTCAGCCATTAGTTATGAAGATGTCATATCATATTTTTATTTTAAACTTCCAAAAGTACATCTTTACTTGATTTAATAATATTATTAAATACTATTTAATATCATATTAATACATATTAAGTATATTAAGTGACAGCTGTTTTTAGAACATACGTTCTATATATTTTAAAGCAGGAAAATTTCTGTTTTTAATGGTGATTTCTATTTTAGTAAATATGTCCTATCATTTTATAGTTCTGCAGCAGAATTAAAATTCTTTTTATTATTATTTTTTTAAGGGTCTGAAAAGCCCTCCGGAGAACCTTAGTGATCTTGGTGCCATTGAGAGTCTCCGGGTCCCTGGAAAGGTATTGATCTATATGTGTGAGCATGACTTTTCACTTCCTTAAAAAATAATATTGCCTTTGGATAATAATTGATTCACAGAAGCTTTTCCTTCCCACAGGAAGATGGTAGTTATGATAAAACTAGGTAAATTTTTATAGTATAGTGGGCTTGGGGCTTGTTTTTGCTTTCCTTACTCATTGGGATGCAGTATGATTCATTATAGTGAAACAGAAAAATGCAAAATTGATAAATTTAGAATTTATTATTGTATCAAATTCTTAGCCTGAAACCAGTTTTATATGTATATATGAAACTTATTGATTTATATGCTGTAATTTGGGGAAATAAAATGAAATAATTTACTTTTTATGCTGTAACATTTTGAGCCAAATATATTTTTGTTATGGAGCAGACATTTTTGAGTAAGTAGCTAAAGCATAGTTTATAATAAATTATAAATATCTTAGATTTTAATCTCCTGATTCATGTGAACTTATGTTTACATATTTTAATAGGTGTTACTTGAAAGCTAGTTGGCTTTCCCTCAGGAGAATTATTAACCATTGTTAAAAAAAACAAAAAACAAAAAACAACCGTGCTGTTCCTCACTCTGGGATATTGCCATTTGAAGCTGCCTTGGTGAATAGCGGCTCCATCACAGATCAAAGCATCATCTTCTGAATGTCTGCTCTTGTGATTTTCAACTTGAGGATGATATTTCAAAATACTATTTGTTTCCTGTGTCTGGCATCTTAATACATAGGGCTTGTTTCTCTTGGTCAGCAATCATAAGTCCTCTCATGACGCCTCAGTGTCAGCTGCTCAGGAGAGTGATTTCCCATCCCCGTGAGGAGCCTTATCCCCTAATGTGAATTTTGTATTTACAGCTTAGGCTTTATTTGGGAGCAGACCCAAACATATTCTCCAAATATGATAATATTCCAGCCAGCCCTTTTGCATGAAATGACTTTGACAAAAACCTTAAAGAGGCATTTTGAATAGTTTTATATAATGTTATAAAAGATTATTGCATGTGATGAAATTGGGAACTAAGCAATAACCATAAATCCTAATTGACAATTCTTTTTATTTCTTTGACTCTAGAAAAAAAGATTATCATGCATTATAAACATGCCTTAAATTGGATTGCATTAGATGTTGTATTGCGTAAGAACTTTGTTTTTAAACCTTGTGTGAAATTTGTTGTCTTTTTTTTTTTAATGTTTATTTATTATTTTGAGAGAGAGAGACAGAGCACAAGCCAGGGAGGGGCAGAGAGAGAGGGAGACACAGAATCGGAAGCAGGCTTCAGGCTCTGAGCTGTCAGCATAGAGCGCAATGCTGGGCTTGAACCCACAAACTGTGAGATCACAACCTGAGCCCACGTTGGCCATTAAACCGACTAAGCTACCCAGGCACCCCTGTTGTCTTTTACACTGTGCACCTTGATGTTTTTCCAGTACTTGTAGGTAGCGAATTTATAATGATCTCATTACCCAGTCTCCTCACTGACCTCCCCACCCGCAGCCCCATCAGTGGCTTGTGGTGTGTAATTTGAGATGACTGCTTCTGGGTGGAGAGGCTAGTCTGGGATCATATGATCAGGGTATGTATATGATTCAGGTGATGATTAAGCTTGGGGCATTGGTCTGATTGACACTCACTAAGAAGCTGAGTTAAATTATAAAATAATTAATAGTAAAATTAGTATCATGGCATTGGGCTTAAATGTAGCCTTACTCAAGAAAGCTCATAAATCCTTGTGCTTGTTCTGTTCTCTCTGTGCATTCTCTGGAAACATCACAAGTGCTGCAGGGTGAGCTGACTGCTGCCTTCTCCTCTGCATATTTTTGAGACTTTAAGAGTTGCTGGATCAGGAGAGTAGTGAAACTCCAGTCAGTACACCAAGTTTGAGATGGGTGAAGTTCCTACTCAGGACTGAAATTAAGAGTTAAGAAGACTTGTGTTCAGAAATGCCCTTATACAGTGTAGTTTGGTATAACTTTAATGCTGAGTATATGTTTCATAATTTAGATGTTATTTGAGCACCTGCATGGCTCAGTTGGTTAAGTGTCTGACTTCAGCTCAGGTCATAATCTCAAGGTTTGTGAGTTCAAGCCCCCCATGGGACTCTGTGCTGGAAGCTCAGAGCCTGGAGCTGCTTTGGATTCTGTATTTTCTTCTCTCTCTGCCCCTCCCCTGCTTGCACTCTGTTTCTGTCTCTGTCTCTCTCTCACAAAAACCCCCAAAACACAATTTAGATGTTACTCTATAGTTAGGTCATATATATAATATATATAATATATATAAAGTTTTTATTACATCCCCAGAATTTATTCATCTTCTGTCTAGAAGTGTGTACTTTTTGACCAACATCTCCCCATTTACCCCACCCCTCAGCCTCTGGTAACCAACATTCTGGACTCTGTTTCTATGAGTTTGACTTTTTAAGATTCAACATGTAAGTGATATCATACAGTATTTGTCTGTCTCTATGTGACTTATTTTACTTAGCATAATGCCCCTCCTGGTCCACCCATGCTGTCACAAATGGCAGGATTTCCTTCTTTCTTATGGCTGAATAAAATTCCATTGTATATACGTACTACATCTTTATGTGTTCATCTTTTGACTGACAATTAAGTTGTTTCCATACCTTGGATATTGGAATGCTGCAGTGAACGTGGGAATGCATATATCTCCTTGAGATGGTATTTTCATGTCCTTTGGATATATATCCAGAAATGGGATTGCTGAATTTTTAATTATTTTGAGGAACCTTCATACTGTTTTCCATAGTGGCTGTACCAATTTATATTCCCACCAACAGCGCACAGGGTTCCTCTTTCTCCACATCCTCACTAATTTAAGTCATTATCTTTTGTCTTTTTGATGATAGCCATTCTACCAGATGTGAAATGATACTGCATTGTGGTTTTGATTTGCATTTCCCTGATGATGAGTGATGGTGATATATATTTTTCATGATTTATTTTTTTAATAGAAGTATTATTTTTTTTAAGTTTATTTATTTATTTTGAGAGAGAGAGAGAGAGAGAGTGTATGTGCACATTGGGGAGGGCAGCGGGAGAGGGCAAGAGAGAGAGCATCCTAAGCAGGCTCTGCACTGTCAGCACAGAGTTCCACAAGGGGCTCAAATTCATGAAACGTCAGATCACAACCTGAGCTGAAATCAAGAGTTGGATGCTTATGTGACTGAACCACCCAGGTGTCCCTTACATGATTTATTTTCATACAGTTGTCTTAAAATTAGTGTCACGGCTAGTTCTTGATGATTGAATTTCTGTGGCTTCAAAAAACAACTTTTATATTGAGTTTTTTAAGTTGTTAAAAATATTTCAACAAAATGTAAAACATGAATTTAAAATTATTATTTTAAAATAACCTTTTCCTGTAATAAAAAGTTAGTATATACTGTGAACAAAAAATACGGTAAACAGAAAAAGATACTTAAAAAAATCACAAAAATCACCAACACAGTCAAGGTTAACTTTGCCTTCTGATCTTTTCCCCATGCATATTCAAAATTTTATTGAGCATCTGTTTTGTGCTAGACATTCTCTAGGGACTGAATATAGCAGTAGACAAGAGAAAACTTCTCTGTTGCCAGAGAGCTTACCTAGGTTCAAGCAGAGGGAAGATAGGCAGTAAACAGGTGATGCAAAGTATGACAAATACTATGAAGGAAATAGAGTGGTAATGTAGACTGTGAAGCTGGAGGCTCTTTCACATGGAGTAGTCAATGTAGGTTCCTCCTTCCTTTTCTGTTTCAAAAATGGTTTCCTATAAATTATTCTGAAGCTTGGGTTTTAAACTTAGTGAAACGTATTGCAGAGAAAATGCTTGCAGTATATTACTAGGTTTAAAAAGCAAGCTACCCAGTTATTTGGCTTGGGTAGATATTTTTTGAACTTAATTTATACCTGTTACATTGCCTGTTATCAAAAAGACAAGAAATAACAAGTTGGCAAAGATACGGAGAAAAGGAAGCTCTTGTTTACCATTGGTGGGAATATACATTGGTACAACCACTGTGGACAACAAAAAATTAAAAATAGAACTACTGTATGATCCAGCAATTCCACTTACAAGGAAAATGGAAACACTAAGTTGAAAAGATATATGCACCCTCATGTTTACAGGAGCGTTATTTACAACAGCCAAGACATGGAAACAACCTAAGTGTTCATAGATGGATGAATGGCTAAAGTAAATGTGTGTGTGTGTGTGTGTGTGTGTGTGTGTGTATGTGTGTACACACATATACACACAAATACATAACAATGGAATATTATCAGCCACAGACACGAATGCAGTCTTGCCATTTTTAACACTATGGATGGACCTTGAATGAATTTTACTGAGTAAAAAAAGTCAGAGAAAGACCATATGATCAAATACCATATGATTTCACTTATATGTGGAATCTAAAAAGAAAACAAAACAAAAAAAGCAACAAGTCATAGATATAGAGAACAGATTGGTGGCTACCAGAGGCAAGGGGTTTGGGGGTGGGCAAAATGGGTGAAGGGGTCAAGAAGTATTAACTTCCAGTTACAAAATAAATAAGTCATTGGGACATAACATACAGCATGGTGACTATAGTTAATAATACTGTATTGCATATTCTAAAGTTGCTAAGAGAGTAGATTTTAAAGTTCTTACCCAAGGAAAAATTATTCTGTGTACTGGGTGATGGACTTACTATGATCATGTTGCAATATATACAAATATTGAATCATCAGTAAAAAAACAGACAAAGAAACAAACAAAAAAACACCACCAAAAGAACCCATCTCACTGTCTTAATTTGGGTTCCCTTGATATTCTAATGCCAGAAGTAAAAAATCCAATTTATGCTTCTTAAGTAGTCTGTGTAAATACTTGTATAGAGAAACTTTTAAACATTTACTTCATCTAATGCTTTACCTCATTCAAGTATATGTATGTAGAACATTTTTTAAAAAGGCCTCCTTGGTTTTCTATATGGACCCATGTCTTCTTCCTTTTCTTATCTAAGTTGTAACAAGGAAGTGAGATTTCACTGGGGTTTTCAAGAAGGAAATGGTTTAGCTTGGGTTGTGTTATGTTAAAAGGTTCTGGTGTAAAGAATAAATAGAAGGGGAATGTTAGGATGAATCATAAGAAAGGCTGTTTGTTTAGGTTAAAAATAATCTAATACTGGCAAATTTCATATGGTGCAACTCATTACAGAAAGCAGATGGTTAAGGAAAACTGAAGAAGGGCATTAGGTGTGCTTGAGAGTCTAGAAAGGACTGTTTTGTTGTTGTTGTTGTTTTGAGAACTATATAAATTCTGAGTGGGAAGAAACCTTAGAAGTCATCAGGTACGGGGCACCTGGGTGGCTCAGTTGGTTAAGCGTCTGACTCTTGGTTTCAGCTCAGGTCATGCATGATCTCAGGGGTTGTGAGTTTGAACCCTGCGTTGGGCTGTGTACTGGCAGTGTGGAGTCTGCTTGGGATTCTCTCTCTCCTCTCCCTCCCCCTCTCCCCCCCCCCCCAAATAAATAAATAAACTTGGGGGGAAAAAAAGAAATCATCTAGTACAACTTCTGCCTTTTATGGACAGCATGACACTGTATTCCATTTTAAGAGATGTGAGTCAAATAATCCATATACTGGAAATTTGGAATTTTGGTGGAGAAAATAGTGTAGGAAGAAAAAAAATAGGATTATTTGCAGCATTTTCTATAGAAAAGGAAACTTTGAGAAAGATTTCAAAAATCTTAGCTTAAATCATTCAGAGGTAAGATCAGTGGTGTCCAAGCTTTGCTGCATATTAGAATAACTAATAACCCACAGGCCCTACCCCATTCTAATTAAGTGACAGTATGTGGGGTGGAGCCAGGTGTCAGCAGTGTTAAGAAATCCCCATGTGATTCCAATGTGGAGCAGTGTTTGGGAATCTTTGGCCAAGTGGAGGACACGGTGACAAGAATGGAAAAAGGGGAACTACAGGAACTTTTGTAGAAGAAAATTTTTGAAATTTTATTGACAGTTTTTGTGGGAAACAGTAAAGAGTTAGTGATGACCTAAAATTTCATTACTGGGAAATGGATTCTGTTATAATTCAAATTAATGGGACTTTCATGCTGAAGTAAAGATAGAAGAAACTGATCTATATAGTATTTACTGACTAAATTTGTTATTCATTTGGAGAAATTTATACTTTTTGAATTATGTGAAAGATTTTCACTTATTTTAATTGGTTACAAGACTTATGAAGACTTGAGACCAAAATTTATTATAATATATAATAATAACAATAGCCACATGGTTACTAGTTACAGAACTTATTAGGGTTGCATTTGAGAGTATTTGTTGAATCCTGATTAAAAATATTAATATTTGGAACCTTATAAATCTGTATCTTGACTTTAAGTAAACATTTTCCATAGTTCTTCCATAATGCTTACATATAAAAAGAGTACTGGTAAGAAAAGAGTACTAATGTTAATATTGTTTTATGAATTTTTCTGAGCTTCTGCCTTCTGATATTATTCTTTAAAGATAATTTTTTTTTTTTGTTTTTAAGGCCCTGATTCTCCTAACTCATAAATACAGATAGGATTCAGCTAGGTTTACTATTACACATGGTTGGTTTAGCTATGCCTTTGACTTTTTTTTATTTTTTATTTTTTTAAATTTTTTTAATTTTTTTTTTTCAACGTTTTTTTCAACTTTTTTTAAATTTATTTTTGGGACAGAGAGAGACAGAGCATGAACGGGGGAGGGGCAGAGAGAGAGGGAGACACAGAATCGGAAACAGGCTCCAGGCTCCGAGCCATCAGCCCAGAGCCTGACGCGGGGCTCGAACTCACAGACCGCGAGATCGTGACCTGGCTGAAGTCGGACGCCTAACCGACTGCGCCACCCAGGCGCCCCTGCCTTTGACTTTTTTCATGTAAGACAAATATAGGCCAAGAGGACAAAAGATATCTCTGTTGCAGTCAAAACTTGAAAATACATTTGTCTAAATATAAGAAAGTATTTTTGTTTGTATGTTTGATGCATTCCACAAATATTTACTGTATACCTTCTCTTATATAACATTCTGGGAGTTTGTGCAGAATGTTTTCTCACGTGTAAAATACTTCTGTGAAGTAAGATAAATGAATTTGACTTGACTTCTTAGCATCCATGAAAAGACTTCTAAAATTTAGGAAATGGAGAAGGGCTAAATTTGAGAGACATTTTAAAATAATTTAGGACTGAGGATTTTATTGGATGTGGAAGGTGAAGATACTGGGAAAACTGCAGTTTTTAAGTTTTTTTTAAAATGATTATTTACTTTTGAGGGGCGCCTGGGTGGCGCAGTCGGTTAAGCGTCCGACTTCAGCCAGGTCACGATCTCGCGGTCCGTGAGTTCGAGCCCCGCGTCAGGCTCTGGGCTGATGGCTCGGAGCCTGGAGCCTGTTTCCGATTCTGTGTCTCCCTCTCTCTCTGCCCCTCCCCCGTTCATGCTCTGTCTCTCTCTCTGTCCCAAAAATAAATAAAAAATGTTGAAAAAAAAAAAAATTAAAATGATTATTTACTTTTGAGAGAGAGAGAGCGTGAGGAGGGGTCTGGCAGAGAGAGGGAGACAGAAGATCCTAAGCAGGCTCTGCGTTGTCAGCACAAAGCCCATGCAGGGTTCGAACTCAGAAATCGAGAGATCATGACCTGAGCCGAAGTCCCACGCTTAAAGGACTGAGCCATCTATGCACCCCAAGACTGCAGTTTTTTCAGTGAGATTGAAGGTGTTGTGATGTCTTTTCTCAGAATAGATAGCATTTCTTCTTTTGGAAAAAGGGTCTGATCATCAGGGAAATACAAATCAAAACCACACTCAGATATCACCTCACCAGTCAGAGTGGCCAAAATGAACAAATCAGGAGACTATAGATGCTGGAGAGGAGGTGGAGAAACGGGACCCCTCTTGCACTGTTGGTGGGAATGCAAAATGGTGCAGCCACTCTGGAAAACAGTGTGGAGGTTCCTCAAAAAATTAAAAATAGACCTACCCTATGACCCAGCAATAGCACTGCTAGGAATTTACCCAAGGAATACAGGAGTACTGATGCATAGGGGCACTTGTACCCCAATGTTTATAGCAGCACTCTCAACAATAGCCAAATTATGGCAAGAGCCTAAATGTCCATCAACGGATGAATGGATAAAGAAATTGTGGTTTATATACACAATGGAGTACTACGTGGCAATGAGAAAGAATGAAATATGGTCCTTTGTAGCAACGTGGATGGAACTGGAGAGTGTGATGCTAAGTGAAATAAGCCATACAGAGAAAGACAGATACCATATGGTTTCACTCTTACGTGGATCCTGAGAAACTTAACAGAAACCCATGGGGGAGGGGAAGGAAAAAAAAAAAATAAGAGGCTAGAGTGGGAGAGAGCCAAAGCATAAGAGACTCTTAAAAACTGAGAACAAACTGAGGGTTGATGGGGAGTGGGAGGGAGGGGAGGGTGGGTGATGGGTATTGAGGAGGGTATCTTTTGGGATGAGCACTGGGTGTTGTATGGAAACCAAGTTGACAATAAACTTCATATATTGAAAAAAAAAGAAAAAGGGTCTGATGAAATGTTTTTAAAACTAAAAGAAAAACAGAATGCAGACTATACACTGGATTTTTCTCTCTTCAGTTTGTGATGTGTCTTTTCTTTAGTATTAGCTTCCAAATGGACAGGTATGTGGCAGGCAGCTTGATGTTATTCGCTGAACTTTAGAAGTTTTTAAAGATAGCTTAAAAATAAATATATACATATATATGTGTATTTGATGTCTTAAAGCTATTATCTTTAATATTTTCCTTTTAATAGAAATAAATTTATAAAAATGCCTGTTAAGAATATAACTGTTAAGTAAAAGAAGTAAATAAAAATACTTGGCAGAGTATTACGTATGAAATGTTTGCTTTCTAGTTTTGTATTTTTACCGTATGTTAATAATTATATTTCTGTGAATAACATCAGTACGTATTCTTGATCTTTTTCTTTAAAGACAAATGTGTCCATTTGGAATGCTGTTATTATGTAGAAAGTGATTAAAAATACATTATTTCAATCACTTAAATATGTTGTAAATCTGGATTAAAATAATGCCACTTTAATAACCTTCTAGAAAAATCTATAAATCATTTTCTCAAAATCTCCCTTCATTGTAACCTCACCAGTATTCCACTAGATGGCATTGAAAGCCTGGAAAAAACAAAACAAAAACAAACACAAACAGGCTTTAAAAGCTATGTTTTATTTAAAACACACAAACACAAACTGATAATGAGCTGGCTGCTTTGATGGATCATTATTGTTCTAGTGGGATTTTAAGAAAATGTACCATTTCCCCACGTAAGCCAACATCTGGCATTTCATTACAGATTTATATGGTATATGTATGGTTTTAGGGTATCTGATCTTGAATCCTTTTCATCTGAAACAAAACTATTTTTGTTCAATGATTTATGACTTTTGTAACACTGATTGCATATTGAAAACTTGATGTTTTGTTCTTCCTTTTAGCTCTGTATAGATTTTGGTAGCTAAACATTTTTTGCTCTCATTTCGAGCTGTAAGGTGTTACTAAGTTTGATAAAACTGTAATTTCCATTTTTAGAATTTATTATAACAGAGTAGCTTTTTTATGTTGATTGACGAAGAAATGTGCAAATAGTTAAAAAGAAAACCACAGCATTTGTCTTGGTAAGATTTGTCTTGGTAAACCTTAATTCATGCTTTACAAGGATAAAATTTCTTTTTTTTCTACCTCATTCCCTCTCAACACAATGCAGTCTGCTATTCAGATATGTAATGTGAACTGTAGTCTAATAAACCAGTCATGGAAATGGAAGTTGGTTTGCATTTCATTTTTTTATTCTGTACATTTTTTGTGGGGTTTTGAAACTTGACTTGTGGAATGAAGATTTTGCATTCATCTTTTTTTGTTTGAATAAAGATCTACTGTTGGAGATTATAAATTTCCAGGCTGTTCTGTGGGTTCAAAAATTAGATTAAATTGCTTTTCAAAATTAAAGAGAAAATTGAATTTAATAATGGTAAGGAGAACTGTGAAGTTGTCATAACCCACTTTTTACACTTACAAAAGTGAATAGAACTGAAAAATTTGAACTTGATTTTGTATTTTTAATTTGCATGGTATTTTGTATAATTTAGAAGTAGTGGTTAAATGCAAAATCTGTGGTCTTTTTTTTTCTCCTAAACTTGAATATATTCCCTTAAGAGATGAACTCTTAAGTGGGAAATTGTTTTGTAAAGTTATAGCCTATTTCCTTAGAAACCATAAATATACTGGAAATGTTTTATAACACCTTACACTTGAGGGCTCCAATTGTTTCATAGACTTGAATCCCCAGTTCTCATAAAACCTTTTGTTGTTATGTTGAGAGGAAAAATGGCTTGGCTGAAACAAAGATGTTCACTTAAATTTCTGTTATGATTGTTTTTCTTCATTTTTCATAGTTACATTTATGATGTGCATTTTATATGTATGTTCCTATCACTTTATCTCAGAGATGGATCAAAATGGAAAAAAAATAGGCTAGGTAGAATTAGAGGCAATCCTACAGTGTATTGTGACTGCTGGAAAAGACAGCTTCTAAAATATTGACTAACTTCTTTGTTTTCTACCACTTTCCTAAAATAATCCTGCTTGGTTTATTACGTTAAGAATATATTGAATATTTATGCTTACTTTTTTGATATAGTGTCTGGCACAGTGATATGTGTTAAGGTATTTTATTTTTAGTAAAGGGAAAATATGGCTCTAGTGTATATAAAAATATATTATTTGGTTTAAAAAAAATCTCAACTGTTGCATTTTATTGCCTCTTGGTATATATGTAGATGCTCCCGCTGACATTTTTCTACCCTGTGAAGCCACTGTCTGATGTTTAACCTGTTGTATGCTTTCCTGCTACACTTTTTACTTGTGCTTTGCTTTGTATTTGCTGCCTTATTTCCCCACATTTCTCAAATTTGAAATTTTGCCTGTTCTATCTTCTCTAAATGGTACCTTTTTCATCAGATGTGAACTCACTGCCCTTTGATACCCCTGTGTTTTGTTTGTACTCCCTTAAGTAATGCCTGGCAGGGGCATTGTTTATTCATCTGACCTTTCCTGTTATTTTAGCTGCTATTTTTTTACTCAGCTTTGTTTCTTTATTACCTAGTATAGAGAATTTTTGTATAGTGGGAATTAAAATAAATGTTAAATTGAAATATGTGACTTGATGGAGAAAGGTATGATAACAGAGCTTTGAAAGTTAACAGATTATTTCTTAATGATAGTATGGAAGAGAGACTTGTTCTGTTCTTGCCATTGTATTTTTGCTTAGTTTTCTTTATTTGAAGTGTAGTGGATTATCATTAACAAGCAAGTTCTGGCACATTTTGATGGTTTGTCATTGACAAATTATTTTTGGATTTTCAAGTTTTTGGGAGCATTTGTACCACTCCAATGATAATATGTATTAGTTACTATGTGACGTAAGATTTATGATAAAATAAAATCCTTTAAAGAATTTTATTAGTAAAAGCAGTCTGTAAGACGGAAATATTTTATTCTCAAACTGAGTTTAAGTATCGAATATTATTGTCACTTTAAAAAAATCACTTATTTTTATATGGTATAAGAAGTTTCATTTAATATTCTATTCCCTTGATTTTGCATTTTAATTTTTTTTGTAGGAAATCTTCTGTTCATTTTGTTTATGTAAAGTTTTGCCTCGTACATATATGTTGACTTGCAAAATTGGTTCGAGGTGAAGAAGTATGTATTTTTGTACATCACCAATCCTAGAAAACCAGTTTATATAATGGCAAAATTATGGAGTATTTGTGTTGAGAATGTACAATCTAGCTGTTTCTGTTTATTTTTCTAATTTACATGCTTAAAGTATCCCTAAAATCATTTAACACTTATTATTATTTCTAGTTAGAAGAGACATTTTATTAAGACTTTATGGAAAGTTTTGACTGTCAAAACAACATATTGTCTTTTCCTTTCTTTTTGTTCTCCTTTTTTTTCATACAATTCACTGGATAAATTAATTTTAGTTAGATCAGTGATTGTTATCTACAGTGTGCCTTGGCACTGTGGAGCATAATGATGGAGAATAAGGAGAAATCTCAGTTCTCAAAGGTGTATAATCAAATTGAGCAGGCAGCACTAACAGTAGTGAAACATTTAGAGAATGATTAGGTAGAAGCAGAGTCTGGCAGCCTGCAGGTGCATTGGGATTAAAAGGAACGAGGTGATTGGGATGTAGGCACAATGGAGTTTGTCTGAATGAGTTCGGATGTATTGTTTTCACACAGGAGCCACTAACTTGTCTGAAAGGAGAGGGTATTTTATAGGGATATAGCATTGGGCATTTGTCTTGGGTTGAATTCTACTTTGTGTGCTAGGTTTCTTTTCCTGCCTTTCTCGGTTTTATGCCAATGTCCTTAGTCTAGGTTACTTAGAGTGTCATGTGTTATGTGTCTGTTCTTTGAAATTCTATGGGTTTGTCTGCTCTCTGTGATATAATTGCTTAGTTCTCCAAGAACGAATGGCATTTGACCTTTTATATACATATACAGATTGTACTCCTTTTACAGATTCATTACATTTTGTAGAATGTACACTTGTGAGATATTTATAACTGAAATTGTGTTTTCCCTTTGACATTCTTAATAACTTTGGATATTTGTTTCACTGTCATCGTATGTGTATGTTTGTCCTTTACGGATGAAAAAAAAATTAGGCACGGAGAGACTAAATTACCCAAAGCTAATACCAGAGTTGTAACTAAAACCTAAGTGTCTTTACCTTCAGATCACTTAATTAGGTAGTGTATAGAGAACTTCAACATGGAGTTAGATATCCTTGGCATTTATACATTTAAGATGAAAGTATTCATTCATTGCAATCTATTTGAATTTTTGCTTGACTTCGTACTTGATGTTTTCAATCTTAGCAGTTTTTATAATATTAAAAAAAAATTTTTTTTTGAATGGTACCAACTACATTTGTTTGTTAGTGGTGCTGTGAAATTCCCAGGGAGGAAATTCCTAGGGAGGATATTGCCATATCCTGACTTGGGTCTTTTTCCCTACCTCAGTTTGCAGCATCTGAAGCTGGTATTTCAAATGCCTATGGACTTTTAGGGAGGGAGATTTCCAGGAATATCTGATCTTGTTTTCTTTTTTTTTATTAATTTTTTTTAAATGTTTATTTATTCTTGAGACAGAGACAGAGCATGAACGGGGAGGGGCAGAGAGAGAGAGGGAGACACAGAATCTGAAACAGGCTCCAGGCTCTGAGCTGTCAGCACAGAGCCCAACGCAAGGCTCGAACCCACGAACTGTGAGATCATGACCGGAGCTGAAGTCGGATGCTCAACTGACTGAGCCACCCAGGCGCCCCTGATCTTGTTTTCTATTTCATGTCTCACTCATTTCAAATTTTTATTAAATGCTTGGAGGTTGCCCATGAGTAGGTTAGTTGGAAACCTTTCTATAAGTAGTATGGTTTTAACCCAGGTCTGTTCCTCAGCTTCATTGTCCAGGGTGTTATGTAGATTAGTGTGTTTGTTGTAGACCCTCCCCCCCTCCCCCCCCCACCCCCCTCCTCCCCCCGCCAATGCAGCTTCTTCTGTTAGGACACAGGGTTTCTTACTTTACTTATAGTATTTGATTGCATACTATGTCAGTGATGACTGTGTCTTTGACCTTTTTTGGTTAGTATATTTTATAAGTTGAGTTTTGGTACAGAAGAGGTATTTTCTTTTCCATGCACTCTTAATTATGCAGATTTGATGTTTGTGTGACTTTGCCTTCTCTTTTAAATTTATTGGAATTTTAAACAGTTTTTCTCTTGAGTTTCAGATTTATTGCTCTAATATTTTCTTTTAGCTTGAATCTAAGAGGAGATAATTTTATAATTAATCACTTTACATATTTAAAATATAAATTAAAGCCTAAAAGATATATAAGCTAGGTTTTTTTTATAAATGAAAACTATGCCCTATAATAAAACAATCTAGAGTTTCTCTGTTTGAAAAATAATGTTCTCTAATAGACATTATAATTTTTGCATATTTAATCAATGGTGATTTATTAAGAATTTTTGTTAAATGTTATTTTAGTGACTGTAAAATTATTTTAAATGTTAGTTCCTTTTGTGTTCTTAAATATATTTGAGATTAATATGAATAAAAAAATCAAAGGATGAAATTGTTATATGTGTATAAAAATAATGTTGGTTAATTAGTGTGGCAGAGAGGGGGTATCTGAATTAATGAAACTTCCAGTTAACTGAAGGTTTATCCAATGATGCAGTAAAATTGAGAGGATAAGGATGCTGACATTAGGGGTAGGGATTTGTCTGTCAGGCTCTTTTTAGTTGTGTAAGTCCACAGAAGCCCTGTTCTATATCATTAAGAAGAAAGCATTTTATCAAATACAGAGCTTTAGGTTCATAATCAGATTATTAACTGTGGTATCAGCACCCTTTGAAGGAATCCTCATAGGATTACAGAGCTAAACTTGCAGTCTTTTCTGGAGCCAGTATGTCTTAGCCAAGCAGTGAGATTGCCAGCACGGGGAAGAATGTTTGCTCTGCTCAGGGTTCTAATGCTGACGGTGACCCCACAAGTCCTTGAGGCATTCCCTGGTTATCTGTGCTGAGACGGATTTTAGAATGTTAAATGATGAAAATATGTATATATGTACAACAGATTACATAGACACTTTGTTTTTTCCTTTTGTTAAACTTCTAAATTCTTTTACCTACCAGTTGACACACACAGAATTGAAAATAAAATCTGAATCTCTAACCCTCCCCTTTTTTTTTTTCTCCTATAGATGAATAGTTTTTAGTGTTTTAGTAGTCCTAATTTTCCATGAACCTTCATGGTTTCTGTCAGTTTGTCTCCTTGCTCAGAATGGGTCCCCAGGAGATTTGTGATTGTTAAAATAGATGATTATTTATTTCCATGCAGGTAGAATTATAATAGCTACAAGTACTTTAATTGTGATTTTTTTCCTTAAAGGAGGAATTCCGAGAACTTCGAGAACAGCCTAGTGACCCTCAAGCTGAACAAGAACTAATTAATAGTATTGAACAAGTATATTTTTCTACGGACTCATTTGATATTGTTAAATATGAGCTGGAGGTAAAAAAAAATTCATTAAAACCTATCTACACTCTGTCTTGTTCAGTGACTGAATTTATGGATGAGAGTTGAATACTTTTTAGGGGTGTTCTTTCTTTTTCTTTCTTTCTCTTTCTCTCTGTCTGTCTTAATACCAGGACTGGTCTCTGATGACCATATTATGATTAAATGAACTGTCCACATTGTTTTTACACTGAAATTATTTTAGAAAAATGTAAAATTAAGTGCTGCTGTAGAATATTGGTCCAGGAAACGTTTCTATATTTTTGGTTTTTAACTTTTAGCCTACAATATGTTGATATGCTGCCTTTATCTTATTTTATATTGTCTAAATATATTTAGAAAAGCTCTAAGACTTTCAATCATGAATGTTTCTTTTTCTTTTAGCTTGCTTTTCTTTCTTTCTTTTTCTTTCTTTCTTTCTTTCTTTCTTTCTTTCTTTCTTTCTTTCTTTCTTTCTTTCTTTCTCTTTCTTTCTTTCTTTCTTTCTTCCTTCCTTCCTTCCTTCCTTCCTTCCTTCCTTCCTTCCTTCCTTTCTTTCTTTCTTTCTTTCTTTCTTTCTTTCTTTCTTTTTCTTTTTTTCTTTCCAAGTTGGGGAGGGGCAGAGAGAGAGGGAGAGAAAGAATCCCAGGCAGTCTGCACACTGTCAGTGTGTGCAGCCCCTATGCGGGGCTTGAATTCATGAACTATGAGATCATGACCGAGCCGAAGTCAGATGCTTAAGCAGCTAAGCCACCCAGGTGCCCCTCATAAATGTATCTTTACATAATTGTTTAGCCATGATAAAGACCTCTATGCCATAATGTTTATAATGTTGTCATTTTAAATTTACAGGAAGTTCAGAAAAGAATAGTCAATTTTGATTTTAGATGAAACCAAATACAGTATGCATATTTACTTTATACGCAGGATGTACATAGTCAGCCCCCACTCATTCTGAAGTTTCATCAATCTATTGATTGAGACTTGGAGTCTAACTTGGAGTTTCTGGTATACACAGTGGCATGTATTTTTGCTAGTTTCCCATACTACCTTCTGAAAACTGATGTGTAATCTAGAATGCACTCCAGCAACTATCACTCTCACACTGTAGCATGTAGTTACTATTCATAGTGTTTCAGAGGGGAAATCTATTTTGAATTCTGTTGTAGGCAATAGGGATATACCTGTGGCTGGTAGAGAGGGTGGTTAGGATGAGGGACTTTCTCTTGTTCTCCTGTCCTATAGGGCTGTGTGAGGGATGGAACTTGAGCACCAGTGGGTTGGCTAACAAAGGTGTGTAGGGTTTTGTGTCTGAAGTCTAGTGGGGAGATTGGGGAGGCCAAGAGGAGTGGGTGGGAATGGGATGTGACACTGTTTATAAGTCAGAGGTATGTAGGTAAATGAAACAAAAGTAAGCTATTTTTTTACTCTTTATTTGTGGGTATCTTTTAGAAGCTCCCTCCTATTCTCAATTTGCAAGAATTAGAGGAGTACAGAGACAAATTGAAACAACAGCAAGCTGCAGTAAGTAAAAAACACCTTTCTTTCTGACATGACTAAATGAGACACAGCAGAGAGGTGTAATGTTTGCAGATTTTATGGTTTAACTTAATATATTAAACAAATATTATTTAACATGACTCAGACTCAGTGATACATTTATTTTAAAATTTATTCAGCTTCTCACATTACCTTAATATAGATTTGCTAGTTCTTTCTCTGGAATCTTAAATGTGATCAAAGAATTTTGAACTTTTTTTTACATTGCTAAATATCTTTTCCCCACTTACGGTTTCTTATCTCAGAATAAAGGCCCCCACTTCTAGTTGAAAGAGGCCCATAGAGAATAGAGAGTTAAGATTCAGAAAGTCTGAATTGTAGTCACTGATTAATTGTGTAGCATTGGGTACGTCGCCTAGCCTTGCTAAATCTATTTCATGTTTCTGTGAAGCAGTGCATTAGGCCTGCATTTTCTCTGATGCTGTAAAATTCTTTGATTCTGTGATTTTCCTTGCATTAGGCTGAGCTCTTTTAATAATACTCAGACTATACTGTAGAAGATTAATGTTAGTATGTGGTCTTGTTAATTTTTTTAATAGTAACGGAGCACTAGTAATAAATGTATCTGAATTTAAGATGTGATTTTTAATAATACATCTGACAAATAAAGGAAGATGTACTTCTCTTTCTTTTGTGTTATACTCAGTGGTCTCAGTGGGTGCTGGGATCTCCCTGGGGGTAGCAGCAGTGGTCTGTGAAAGGGACTTGACCAGTAGAGGGTTGTGTGGTAAAAGTGTGTTGTGATTTTGGAGAACTAGATTTCAGCGGATGGTGGCATCTCTTGCCTTCTGTTGGTTTCAGCATGTTTAAATATGTGCGTGTCTATCTTGTACTTGATGTGGTAGTATTCTTTGGGGGAAAGAATCCCACCACAAGGGCTATACTGCATAATGACCTTTGGAATTTGGTAAACCTGGGCTTGAATCCCAGCCTTGTAACTTACTGTGGGGGCTGTGAGTGAGTTACTACTATATTTAAGATTACTCATCTGGAAAATGAGGAAGCATGTAATTCATTTTAATATATTGTCATGAGTAGTAACGGAGATAATATAGGGAATGCACTTAGTACGCTGCCTGGCACAGTGCAGACTAACAACTCTATCATCTATTTTAAACTATTTATTTATGTACGTATTTTTTAATACATTTTGGTAATGTTTATTTTTGAGAGAGATAAAGACAGAGAGAGAGAGAGAGAGAGAGAGCAAGCAGGGGAGAGGCAGAGAGAGAGGGAGACAGACACAGAATACCAAGCAGGCTCCAGGCTCTGAGCTGTCAGCACAGAGTCTGACGTGGGTCTTGAACTCATGAACAGTGAGATCATGACCTGAGCCGAAGTCAGACGCTTTACCAACTGAGCCACCCAGGTGCCCCTATTTTAAACTTTAAAAAAAAAAAACAAAACAATTTGGTAAAATTAGGTGAGTTTCTGTCTGGGAACATCTATACATATTCATATGTATACAAATTCAAAGGAGTTAAAATCTAGAAGGATGAATGCAATAATTGAATGTATGTGTAATGCTTTGTTCTCAGTTGGCTTGGGAAGGGGAAGGGAAACTCAACTAATTGAGTTTCTTGAGCATCAAGGCTAAAAATGTCTTGGATGTGCCATGCTCCATGGTACCTGTAGTGTAGGCTAGTAGGTGCCCCTGAAATTGTGAAATGAGAGTCTCATATTCAAAATCATTATAATTCTAATTTGTATAACATACTAACAATTTTCATGGAATTGACCAAGGACACCTTAGGTATGTTCATAACATTAAAAAAAAAATCCAAAAACATGTTTTCCAGTTTTCAGAAATAGAGGACCAGATTACTGTTTGTCTTTTTATGTGGTACAGAGGGTCTGAAGGGTTCAGGATAATCTCTGTTTCCCAGATACTGTCTCCATAAATTCAGCTGATTAGATATTTGTCTTATGTGTTCATCTTTTGAAAGCAAATCTTGTGCCCTTAAAGATGTTATACTTTTGTACATACTAGTTAAATCAATTGATACTGATATTATTAACAGTAGTAATGACCATTTATTGAGTTTCTATTAAGGATTAAGTACTGTGCTCTCTGTTATACCTCTTTTACTAATTTCATAGCCCAAAGCATGCTAGAAGTTATTGGGAAGACCTATGGAATATTCTTGCAAAAATTCAAAATGTAAAGTGGAATAGGAAGCATGTGGCTTTTTCTTTTACTTCCTTTGATTGCATGTTTTTATAGGTCTCTAAAAAAGTAGCAGATTTAATCCTTGAAAAACAGCCTGCTTATGTAAAGGTAGGATGATATTTGTTATTTTTAATAGTAAAATTTAAAAAATGCTTTAGTGACTTATACTTGAAACTGTTGAAGTAATTTATTGTCTTGTTTGTAGTTATTCTGTAGCAACATATCGACTCTATTTGGGGTGTAGGAGGGCCTTTTTATGTATGTTTTTCTCTCTTATTTGGGGAATTTACCAAACTGAAGAAGTGAAAGTTTTATTGATGATTCTAAAGCAATCTTTTTGGTTTGTTCAAACTTTAGAAGGCCCAGTGAAAATTGCTTCTGTGTACTTTGTAACATATAGATCATTAATACTGCTCAATGGCAGTGTAACAATCTGTCTTTAAAATATAATAAAATTGGAATCTTATAGCTGAATCTATCTTTGTATCTGAAAATCAGAGACTTCAGAATCCATTGAAATATCCAGCAGTGTTCAAATGAAGACATCCATTGTCATAGCATCTTAGCAAACAGAAATCATATTTGTCATATCCTTGATTATCTCCGGAAGTTCTGTTGGGTAGAAATGTTTCAGTAGATGTATTATTAGTACTTGTTTATGCTTGTAAAATGGGTTTGGTCTAGATTTCCTTATAAGCAATATTGACTAAATATTTTATCATATGTCATTATGAAAATCATTTGGAAGTAGTCATTTTAACTTATTTTGTGAAAAATATACCAACAACTTTTAAGTTTAGGTATTTTTGTTGCTACTTTGTTTCCCAAGCAAGCTTTTCTTTGAAACCCACTAAAGTTTTTGTTAGAGTATCATATGAATAATAAAAAAAATAAATAAAACCTCCAACAATAACCTATACCTAATTTTCCTTAGGAACTTGAAAGAGTTACCTCATTACAGACAGGTCTTCAGTTAGCTGCTGTCATCTGCACAAATGGGAGAAGGTATTTTATTTGATGGTATTTTGTTTTTTAAGATGGAAAAACATTTTAAGAAAAATTGCAAAACCATTGTTGATAATTGATTTTTTTATTATGAGTATGTTTTTTAGAATACCATTCATTAACTGAACATATATTATGATTTAAAAACTGCACTAAGAAGGTATGTGTGAAATGAAATGTCTGTAAGTCTAGTTATGGCTTTAACATACTACTGTTTTTATATTGCTTAGGTTAGTGCTTCTCAAAATATAAGGATCAGTATTTTTTTCTTTAAATTTCCAACTTATTACAGACTATTTTTATAAAATGCAATAAAAACAAAATTCTAAGAAAATAACAAAATAACCAAAAATATATAAAATATAGTCTCAGTTTTTTAATTATTCATCAAACAAAATCATTATGTCAGTTTTTGCTCTAAGTGGTTTTTTAATATTTACTCTCAATTTCTGTACTTTTATTGTGATGAATAAATAACAATTTGAGGATTGGCACCAGTCCACCCACCATGCTTTGAGTAGCGCTGGTTTATTTTATTTTATTTTATTTTATTTTTTTAAATGTTTATTTGTTTTTGAGAGAAACAGAGAGACAGAGTGTGAGCAGCGGAGAGGCAGAGAGAGAGGGAGACACAGAATCTGAAGCAGGCTCCAGGCTCCGAGCTGTCAGTACAGAGCCTGACACGGGGCTCGAACTCATGAACTGTGAGATCATGACCTGAGCCGAAGTTGGATGCTAAACCAACTGAGCCACCCAGGCACCCCAGAGTAGCGCTGGCTTAGATTGAGCCGTTGAATAAATTTGTCAAATAGTAGTCATAATCCCTGATTTTAAGAGTAATGGAGGATACTACCTCATCAGTTGCCTAATTGTTCTGTATGAATAGTATTCTTATTATAATAGAAAAGTATAACTGTTCTTTACTTTTGCAGACACTTGAATATTGCCAAGGAAGGTTTTACTCAAGCTAGTTTAGGCCTTCTTGCAAATCAAAGGAAACGTCAGTTGCTGATTGGACTTCTGAAATCTCTGAGAACCATAAAAACATTGGTATGTACAGGTTACTATTTAAAAATTAAAACTTAATTTTATGGTTAAAACAGATTTAACCTTTGATTGTTGTTTTTCTTCAGCAAAGAACAGATGTGCGCTTAAGTGAAATGCTAGAGGTAAGTAAACAAAATTTGAAAATTTCACCATCTTGATGATATTAAACAGAAAAATTATAGTGGAAAACATTCAGATGTACATTTTTTTCAAATTGCTATATGGCATAAAGAACATTTTTTAGACATGTAAATTTACTTGCTCTAGAGCATTTTTCTATTGACATATTTCATTTAGAAAAGTTTATTTGGGAAAATGTTTACTTTGTAGCATTGTGGGAGTGTTAACTTCAGCCACCCAAATAGCAATAAAATTATCTTTTGTATCAAATATATAGTAGTGATTTAAGGAATATATCATACTTGAGTTATGTTTGGTATCTCATATATTAATCAGTTTTCTGAGTGAGCCATCTGTAATCCCTGCGTAACTTCTAAACTTTGAATTGAGAAATGCATGTGAAAATTTCATTTGGGGGGCCCCTGGGTGGCTCAGTCGGTTAAGTGTCCGACTTTGGCTCAGGTCACAGTCTCACAGTTTGAGAGTTCAAGCCCTACGTTGGGCTCTGTGCTGACAGCTCAGAGCCTGGAGCCTGCTTTGGATTCTGTGTCTCCCTCTCTCTCTGCCCCTCCCCTGCTCATGCTCTGTGTGTGTGTGTCTCTCTCTCTCAAAAAATAAACATTAAAAAATAATTTAAAAAGAAGAAAATTTTATTTGACATTAAGTTAGTGTTTAGGTGATAAAAACATTCCAAGGCTATTAATGAATATTTCACTTTTTTCTAGTTTTGTTTTAAAATATTTATTGGTTTCTTGGTGGTAGGACTGTTGAATATTGATTACAAGTTAAATTCATGCTGTTTTGAAACATTTTATGTAAACATTACTGAAAGAAGATATGTTAACAGTTAAAGAACAGCTTCCCTGTGAAGCAGCTTATTATTCTGTATAGGCTTTATCCACATGTCATGATCTTAAAGGCTGTTACTGTGTATATAAGGGTGGAGAATATTTTGTCTACACATACATTTTAGGCTTGGAACTAGTTGTCTTTTTATATTTTATTATTTATCTATCATTGGTATTCTAATCCTTATTTAAGAGGAATTAAAATTTTCTGGTTCTCTAACTTTTGGATGGAGTGTAAACAGAGATTAGTTGTTTTTCAAGGGAAACATTTTAGGAAAAATGTTTCCTGTCTAATGACTTCTATTGTTATCTTAAGGAGGAAGACTATCCAGGAGCTATTCAGTTGTGCCTGGAATGTCAGAAAGCCGCCAGCACTTTTAAACATTATAGTTGCATAAGGTAAGGTAATGTAAAAATTTTAAAGCTCACTCTATTGCCAGTTTTTAACATAGGAGCTAGCTGTGTAACATAGAATGTTAACAAACATTGAAAATTAACATTAAGTGGTATGTTCTGTTTTAACATTCTTGTTCATAAATGGGCAGTACGATGAAATTATAAATAATAATTCTTAAGGTGGGAAAGATCAGATACTTTTTAATCCTACCCTTTCTTGTCACTGCATTCAAACTCTTTTATATATATATATATATACATATACATATACATATATATATATATATATATATATATATATATAGTATATACATATATTATTTCCAGTATATGGAATAGTAGAGAAGAATAATGTATCTGTTTACGTTTCTCTTGCATCTCTTGGGAATTTTTCCTACTTAACTTTGCCCAGCTTATAAATATTGAGAGTGTTACCACAGTTTGTTTTTCAGATCCAGATGGTTCAAGTGTTTGGTCCTGATAAGAATTATTTTGGAAAACTTAAGTGTGTTTTAATTTTATGTAATAATCATCTTTGTCATATTTAAGTGATTATGTATTTAAGGTGTTACATCTTTAGTTATTTATAAAATGTACAATGTTAACATGGCCACTGCAGCCTTTATTATTAGTTCTGCTTTATTAATGGGTTTTTGGTCTGCTTAAGATGAAGGTTTTGCATTGCTGGTGGCAGTCCCTTGGGGAGGCTCAATCCCCAGGTGTAGTTTCCATCATTCCTCTAAAACCATCACAAATAAACATACACTCTAAGTAAAATAGTGTGCTTGCCAAGCAAACCCAGTTTCAAATTAAATTCATACCTGTCCTAGAATATACAGCCCCTCAGTCTCACCTGTATGGAAATTCTGGCCGTCATTGAACATGATGCATTGATGTTGTAGATGTTGATTGTTAGTATCTGAAAAATAAAAGGATTATGGTAGATGAAAACATTAATATAGCTTTAATTAAATTTTTTCTTTTAATATACTCCCACATCATAGGTCTCTGCAGGATGTGGGAAAGGAGCTAGCAATTTCCCTGCAAGAGATGCTATTTAAATATTTATGGTATTTTTTTTTTCTTTAGGATCATGCATACTGAAGCAACACTTTTTATTTGATTAGGAAATGCATAGTTAGATAGTTCCAGTGATATTTTGTTTTTATCCATTGTGACACTGATTAACTGTCACTATTAAAAACTTTGATTATGTTATTTAGATTTTTAAAATTTAAATTGAGTGATTAGAGAGTTAGCTCTGATATGTTGCATGTATTTGACAATTTCTAACAAGGCTTTCTGGGTCCTGAAGAGCATAGCACACATTTAGTTTGTTTTGTGGTGATCAGTTATAGTGAGAGCGCTTATGTATGATTGGGTGAACATAATTCAGATGGTTATACATTACTGTTTATTATATGCCAGGCGCTTTGCTTTGGAATTGGCTGAATAGTGATGAATTACACATAATGTAATCAGGATAAGGCCGAAGGACTGAAGAAGGCATAGAGGGATGAGGCCTTAGGGAGATGGGAGTGGAACATACAGGGGAAGCATTGAGATCGAACTCTCCTTAGAGGTCAAGACTAAGGGGGGCCTGAAGGAGGGGCATAGGAGTTAGCTAAGACAAGGTATGAGGGTTGTAGATAGTACATTCTGAGTATAATGGTGAAATCTTTGTTGCAGAGATAACAAGCAAAATGAGGATTGAAAATATCTATCTATTGGATTTATAGCAACAAAGAAATCATAGCTGACTTTGTTGGGACAGTTTGCTTGAAGCAGAAGTATAGGATGAGGAAATTTTATAAAGAAGGGAGATGTGTAATTGAGGGGGGAAAGCTGAATATCTGAAAATCTATGGGAAAGTGAGAGGTTGAAAATAAAATAGAGAACATAATGTGTGAAGGCGTTGTAGGTATTAGAGTAGACTTTAAAAAGGTCACCATCTATTATAATAGGAAACTTGGTGGCAGGAAATTGAGGTAGCAGGTGACATGTGTTGGCACTTTGTTTTCTTCAATAATGAAAAATTTTAGCTGTGCTGGAAGTAATTTTCTTGATGAGAGTTAACTATACAAAATGTTTTTTAAATAAATTTTTATTTGGGCTTTTTAAAGTTAGCATGAAGTGGCTTCTAAGTTCTTTCTCATTAAGGTATGTAGTGATATATGAAGGAGGTGTGACTATAGGTATCCAACCTGGTAAAAGGTTGGAATTGAAAAGATCTAGAATGGTGATTTAAAGTAATAATTATTTTATTTTAGGGAGTACCTTATATAAGAAGCATGCTGTGTTTACACATGTGAATTGTGCATGTAATAATAATAAAAGTTTGTCTTACTCTCTTAAAATAGGTAAAAATACATGCACAAATGTATTAAAATGTCCTAAGGAATTAATTTTACCTTAGGCTTCCCAGGAAATCTGTTAAGAGCTGTGTTTTTATCTTAGTGATTTAGTGACAATGTCAAGGGTGGCTCAGAGAGCTTAGCTCTTAGTTAGAATTCTTTGGTAGTGATGGCAGCCGCTCCACCAGAATTCCTCTTCCCACACACCAGTGCCGTTTGTTTTGCTAGCCACCATTCATCCTGCTCAACCCAGTCCCCTTTTCCCTTTACCTCTTGTTTTTTACACTTTTGTTCCTAGTTGGGAGAGCATGAGAAGTTTGTTCACTTCTGGTAGATAGTGTGATATGGGATATAGTGACAGAGTTAGTAGATGTGTGGGTCAGGTTGAGTCCACAAAAATGAAAGGAATTTTATTCTAACTTCCTTTTATTAATTAGATGCATGCTTTTTATTCTGTGCATTTATTTTCCTATCTGTTTTTCTTTTTCCTCTGGTATTTTTATTTTTTATTTTCTTAATTTCTTTTTTTAGTTTTATTACTTTTGAGAGAGAGAGAGAGAGTGCAAACACAGGAGGGGCAGAGAGAGATGGGGACGGAGGATCTAAAGCAGGCTCTGCATGACAGCAGGGAGCCCGATGTGGGACTTGAACCCACAAACCATGAGATCATGACCTGAGTCAGAGTTGGACACTCAACCGACTGAGCCACCCAGGCTCCTCTCCTCTGGTCTTCTAAATACAATACTGAACCTGTTCTTGAGCTCTCTTATTAGGATTGTTCAGACATGATTGATCAACACTTTAAAAATTCATTTAATTTACCTGGAGATGTGGAATTTAACCAAAGGCAAGATTTAATCTTTGCTTGTACCTGAGTGAATCCGAGTGAAAAATCATACACTCTGGTAATCATAGGAATAGTAACTAGTTTCTGACTATTTATACTCTCATTTTCTTTAATATTTAAATTTATTTTCATTTCTGTTGATAACTAGAGAATCATGAAGTATCTTCTCTTTAGAAGTGTCCAGAAGAGAACCACCTGTGATGCAGAGCATTTCTGGACTCTGGTGTAATTTTTTTAAAAATATATTTTAAGCAAGTTCATATGCACAATATACCTGTTTGTCCACGTCTTAATTTTTTGGAGGTGGAGTGTATGTTCCTCTTTTTTTTTGCTAGTCACATTGCTCTTTTATTGGAAATAAAGTTTTTGGTAGATGGCAGAGACCCTGTGATCTTAGGAGTAGATTACATAGGGCAACTGAGGGCTAACTCTTATGATTCTGAAAGCAGGAAGAACAGAATTCATGTATTTGCTTCTGCATAAAGAGCCCTTCACTATATTGTCTCAGGTTATATGACTGTGTAGTTTAATACACACAGTACCAAGTAATACAATGTACCCAGTAGATTGAAAACTGGAAGAAAACTTGTACCCCTTCAGTACCTTGTATTTTCCTTTAGATATGGTGTGTTTCAGCATCTTTAATAAAAGATACTATAGCACCAGTTGTGTTCACTTTTATAACTGACAGGGAACATTTTTACATTATTTGACATTTCTTGAGTTGATCGACAGAATCATATAGTTGGGATTTACTGGGAATGGAAATCAGAATGTGTTTAAGTGTGTCTGTGAATGAAGTATTTAACTTCTTTTTCACTTGAAATTTATCTAAATTAGTTTCAAGAAAAGTTGTTTTTTTAAAGTCAAAACTGCTTTAGTTTTTTTTATTTCATTTGAATGAAACTACTTGAGGGAATCTGAGAGCATTCTGGATTATGCACTGAAAAGTTTGTATACCATCAGAACTAGAGTATCTTTGTTGAATACTGTAGCATAGACACATGTATTTAATTTCTCAAAATCTTTGGAATACCCTTCCCCCCTCCCCCTCAGAATATGAACTTGGCAGTTGAATGAAAATTTTCGGTTGTAGAACTCCTTTAAATAAATCATAAAATAACGAACACAGCTTTTGGGTACAAGTACAGTGGTACTGTAGGGACTATGCTTCCTGTGTTGCCCTTCATTCCTTTCTAGCAAGACGTCATGCTCTGTCTCTGTTTAGGTTCAGGCAAGGGGAACATAGGAGCTCTGGCTGGGGTAGCATTTGAACAGTGAGTATTTCTGCTAGATCATCAGGCCAGCTAGTGAGACCCATGAGTAGATCTGGAGTACTAGTTGTTTGGTCAGCTTGGGCCAAATAATCCATAGCATGCTATTCTCATATTGCCTGTACGCCTTATCTTTTTATTTAATTTTCCTCTGTCTCCCCCCCCCATGCTGCGTCATTTTGAAAAAATATAAAGTAAAATCTAATAGCAAAACATAATATTTAAACAAAAGTGTCTTAGGAGCACATGGGTGGCTCAGTCGGTTAAGCGTCTGACTTCGGCTCATGTCATGATCTCATGGTTCCTGGGTTCGAGCCCTGCATCCAGCTCTTTGCTGACAGTTCAGAGTCTGGAACCTGCTTTCGATTCTGTGCCTCCCTCACTCTCTGCCCCTCTCCACCTTGTGCTCTGTCTCTCTGTCTCTCAAAAATAAATAAATGTCAAAAAAAAAAATTTAAACAAAAGTGTCTTAAACAAAAGGTGAACTGTTTCTTTCTGCCCTACCCACCATTCTTTTTCCTACTCCCTGGAGTAAACCACTTTCACAGCTTATTAGTTTTTTTTCCCAGTAGATTTCATTGTAATTTAAAATACTGTGTCAAAGTATCTTTTTCATGATTCATCATTGTAGATAGTTGTTGATTCTCTGTTTACTCATATTAAAATTCCAGTAAAATATAAGAATTTGGTATACTTCCTTTTACTCCTCTTCTCCATCTTCCAGGTTTTGTTAGTGAAACAGTTATTTTTATTTCGTCAAATTTGTAAAATTTATATTCTTTTTGCAGCTATAATTAAATCTTCTGTGTTTTCTCGGTAGGTTACTTACAAGAAAATGAACCTAATAGAAATTGTATTTCTTGTATTATGATTATATAAATATTATTATGTGCAGAACTAAGTAGAGTGATTGGATTTATTTAAAAAGTCATTTTTTGTCTCTATGTGAAAATAAAAATCCATTGGTGGTTTTTTTTATTTGTTGAACATTTTTCACCTTTTTTAGGTCCTACTCAACTGTAATATTTCCTTTTTTACATGTTTTCCTTTGTCTTGTTTTGTTACAGTTTTGTTACAGTTACCTGTTTGAGATTTTTTTGTTTGTTTTGATATGGGATACATGGGCAATACATTTTCGGATTTTGAAGTGATGTTAACTTAGTCCATACCCATGATTGAAAGAAAAGTTATTTTTTTCTTACAAAATGGAACACATTGCTCAGTTGTCCATCGGCCTTCTGTTTGTAGGACAAAGTCAGATGCTGTTCTCATTCTTATAAATAGTGTCTTTTTTCTTTTTTAAGACATTTTAAGGATTTTTCTTTTTATTTGGTGTTCCAAAATTTTACCAGTTGTCTAGAAAAGTCATCTGTGTCGGACTCTTTACTCCTACATGATGAGACAAGAAGGACGTATTATTTAATCCTCATCTGCATAAATTGCTATGTTACTTGTTTTACCAGGAGCTTTTAAATTTTTTTTTTTTTTTTCAACGTTTTTTATTTATTTTTGGGACAGAGAGAGACAAAGCATGAACGGGGCAGGGGCAGAGAGAGAGGGAGACACAGAATCGGAAACAGGCTCCAGGCTCCGAGCCATCAGCCCAGAGCCTGACGCGGGGCTCGAACTCACGGACCGTGAGATCGTGACCTGGCTGAAGTCGGACGCTTAACCGACTGCGCCACCCAGGCGCCCCGTACCAGGAGCTTTTGAAATGTGTTTGTTCTCTCGGAGCTTATAATAACAGGCAGTTAACAGACAGAACTGTGGGATAATATGCCAGTTAAGAACACAGAGTACATAAACAAAAGACCATCAGAAATGTTCATGCTGTGAATGGCTTACTTTCTTATACCCCTGCAAGAATGGAAATATTGACATCTGTAAGAGTGTGAGTAGAAGCTAGGCACTGTCAGCTTTGACAGCATTGACTGTAGAGTAATTCTAAATTAGATTTGTATAAGGTTTTCTTACTAAAGCTTTATTTTTTAGCTTTTAAAAATTGAATCACGATAACGGTGATAGTAATGGTGGTTGTGATCATACTTAAACATTGTTTGGACTTTTGTATGTGTCAAGCACTGTACTAATCATTTCCCATACCTTGTCTTCCTTGGTGTTGACAAAATATTCCACAAAGGTATTATTATTGTCTCTATTTTATAGGTGAGGAAATTGGTGCTTTGTAAAATAAGTGACAGAGTCAGGATTTAAACTTTGGTCTCTTGGAATGCAGAACCTGTTGCTCTTAACCACTACTACATCGGGGCGCCTGGGTGGCTCAGTCGGTTAAGCGGCTGACTTCGGCTCAGGTCATGATCTCGCGGTCTGTGAGTTCGAGCCCCACGTCAGGCTCTGTGCTGACAGCTCAGAGCCTGGAGCCTGTTTCAGATTCTGTGTCTCCCTCTCTCTGACCCTCCCCTGTTCATGCTCTGTCTCTCTCTGTCTGAAAAATAAATAAACGTTAAAAAAAAAATAAAAAAAAATAATTACTACTACATTATACCATCTAGTAGTGTGCTGTTATATATAGTGGATGCTCATGGCTAGGAGGATGATTTTTTTTAATCTGCTCCAGTAGCTGAGTTAATTGCATTTTTTTTCCTAAACCTGTTTCTACCGGTTGTATTTGTTATCTGTTATCGTATTTATGTTGCTTAAGTAAATAAACTAAGGAAACAAGTTTTTGAAAGTAAGTTAAATGCATTGGAAAAACAAAACATATTGTTAAAAATATGTTTCCTTTTGAATTTGTTTTGGATGAGACAACTCATAAAAGTTGGGGGATATAAGGTAACTAAATGTGATTTGGCATTTGGATTGTTCCGCATTTGTCTTTAAATTCTTGCCTCATTGTAGAGAAATTGAAACTTGAAATTATGGACAATTTATTTGTGATTTGGCTCATGTAAGACTAAGAAGTTAAAACTCTGCTCAAGAGAAAAGATTTTGGCTCTAAATCAGAAGTGGGTAAATGAATTGCAGTTATACAATTTTTGTTAAAACGTTCAACATACATGTAAACATTCATACACACAACATATAAATATTCCCATTTTAACTGTGATTAATTGACCAGCTGAAAGGTCTGCTGAACTTTAGCACAGGGTAGGCAAGCTTTGTCTTTAAGGAGCCAGATAATAGTTTAAGCTTTGTTAGGCAGTAAGGTTTCAGTTTGCAACTGTTCACCTCTGCCCTTGTGGTCTGAAAGTAGCCATAGATGGTATGTAAACAAGTTCATGTGTCTGTTTTCCAGTGAAACTTTATTTAGAAACAGGCTATTGGCTAGATTTGGCTCCTGGGCCTGATCTCTGCTCAAGAATTATAATTCATAAAGTTTAGAGATGTTTTGAATATCTGTAGTATTCTTAGTAGTGGACTCAGATTTCTGAGCAGAGGACAGAGATCTGGATAGATTCAAAGTGATCTTAATTCTTTTACAATCTGTTCATGGTTTGAAGGACCACGTGGACATTTCCTGGTATCTCACCATTGTTGGTTTAGCTTCAAAGTGTTGGAAAGTCAGGTTTTCTCTGAAGTATGTTAATAAACTCTCTGCCAGCTATGAGTAAATTGAAACCACTGGAATAGATCTCTGATCTAAATACCTGAAATATCCAGGGTCCATGGACACATAGTATAAGCTTGGAAGTATAAATTTTACTCAAGCTCATTTTAAAGTTTTAGCACTCTACTGAATCATACACAAAGATGTAGTAATTGGGTAACTGGTATTTAGCATATAATAAAATCTTAAAACTTTAGAGCAGGAAGCAACCCTTTAGATATAGCACACTTTTATGTAGGGAACTGATGCCCAGGGATATTAAGAGACTTGACTTAAATCATGGCTCATTAATAACAGACCAGGGAAAGATAATTAAGATGCTAACTACCTCTGTACCATGTTGTCTCTTGTGTGGTCAATCTTGTACACAATTTTGATTTATATGCAGCCTTTCCAGGACTTGTTCTTTGAGTGTATATATTGTAGATCAGCTGTTTAAAAGAACAATGTTAGGTAGTTATTTATGAATATGTTATGTTTAATATCTTCTGTAGTGATGTTAAAAATGCCCCCTCAAATTGTTTGATTTATTCTATTCAGCTTGCAAATAGCCTTTAATAGCTTTTAGCCTTCCATCTTAGAACTGGTAATTTCTTTTACCATAATGTAGCTTTTATTTATCCAAATGTTTATGAATAGATCCTTTTAGCATACTTTCATTAATTGACTGAAATGGCATGAATTCATATTTATAAATGATGACTAAAGGTCTCCTTGAAGGCTGCACGGTTAATATATACACTCCTTAATCATCTACTTTTTATGTATGTGTTTTCAATTAATAATAAATTGTTGTCAAAATGCAGTTGTAGATTCTGAAAACATTTTAAAGCCAAAATGTTTGATTTAAAGATTTTCTATTTAAAGTCTTATACATACTATTTACATTACCATGTTTACATTAACTCTTAATACATAGGATATGGAGTCATTTTAACCATAAGTAATAGAAACACTAAAAGCATCCAGATTTATGATGATTTCATAAATACTAAAGCCCATTTTTTTCAGTTGAGGAGTTGAAATCGTTACTCTCACCTATGAATGAGTTTAGATATATTTCTTTTTCTCCCAAACTCAAAATACTCCCTATAAGAATATGTTTACCAGCTCCAGCCTACTTACTATTCCAGGTATTCTTGCCTCTCTGTATCTGTGTCTCTATCTTCAGCCATAGGTGAACTTCTGAGCCCTGTATGATAGAGGAGTAGAACTGCTTTAGTTCTGCTTATTTCTCTTTTCCTCTTCCTAAGGCACCTGTAGACCCAGACTTTAGTGCAGTTCTTTTTCTTCTAAAACATTTTCCTTTCTCTTTTTCTATCTCTGTAGTTTTATTTATTGAGATAGAAAATAGGGGCTAAAGGAATGTTGGGAAAATTTCACTATGTTTGAATTGCAAATTTGACTCAGCAGTGAGCCAGGCTATGAGTTTAGTTAGTCCTGGAGATTCCTGGAGAATAAGCCACAGTCTTTGCTAAGGGAGACAGTCACAGATATTCCCTTCTATCATTCGGTATGTTGGAAACAGAGTGTTACGAAACTGAGGGGAACAGTTAGCAGGGGAAGACTTCCTGGAAAAGATGACATTTGGATGGGCCTGGAAGGACAGATGGACATTTGTGAGTGAGAAGAAGAGAAAGTATGTTCTATTTCTCATGAACGTTACATACAAGTAGAACAGAGGGTGTGAAGGTCTGGGGGTTATTAGGGGAATTGCACGTAGTCCAGGTCCCTGAAATGTAGGCATTAAAAAGTGACAGGGAAGTTACTTTTTCATGTCATTGTTCAGAATCTTACATGCTGTATCAATTTGGGGCTTTATCTTTGGTTTAATGGAGAACCTCCATGGATTAACGTGAATTAAGTTCTACTTTAATTAGGAGCTGCAGATTCAGGTTGGTAACATGAAGCTGCCAGATGTGAGTAAGATAGCAAGAAATGGTCCTGCCCACAGGAGTGGTCAGGCCTTGTCTGAAGCCTTTCATGTATAAGCTATTTGAAAAATTGTGTCTGCCAGATCAAACAGAATACTGCCCAAATCCAATCTGAAATTAAGACCCCTGCTCAAGCTATCCCTGAGAGCTTTTGGGAGGATGTTGTATAATGTTTGGTATGCAGTAGGTTGATGGTGTTTGTCAAATAAATGGATGATGGATTGAAGGGTGGGTGTGGGTATCGTGTGCAGAGATTCGTTGGGAAACTATTAAGGTAATTCAAGGAAAAGGTGATAATTCTTGAGTTCGGGCACATAATTGAGAAAAGAGAAGCATAGAGGGATATGAGAAATACTGAAATGGTAGAATTGGCAGGATTTGATTATCAGTCACATAGGAAGCAAAGGAAGAATTAAAGATGACATGGAGATTTCCAGCTTGGATTGAATGGGTGGTGATGATATAAATCAAAAGATGATATAGATCAAAAGACAGAGAACATAGGAGAAAGAACAACTTGAGGAATATACTCAAGAATGTATGTTTCAAATATGTTCCAAAGTACAACTTGAGAAGATACTGACTTGGCCGAGGGTGGGTGGTGGGGTGGTATTGCTGAGAAACTTTAATTCTTTCTAAGTGCCAAGGTACTTATAATGACTGTCATCTTTAGTGTGTTTTTTGGGGGCCTTTAAGTCTCATTTTCTTTCATTCATTCATTCATTCATTCATTCATTCATTGTTCTTTGGACAGAGATTGTCCCAGAATCTTTTTCTTTTTTTTTTTAAGGAAAATCTCAGTCTTGCCTACAAATATTCCTTTGGATATGTCTGTGGCTGTGTTTGGGTATTTTTCAGGCATAAATCCTTGTTAAAGACCTTAACAGTCCTACACTGTTGATTGTCAAAGTGTATAGTTTTGCTCATTTTGCAGGTTTTATTAAAGTAATCTCCAATTCTTGACTTTAATCAAAAGTGTGCTTATGATAAATAATATTTGTAGGAAATTGTCTAATTTCTCTGTATGTTTAAACATTTATCCCTGAGACCATCAAAAATGGGTACTTGTGTTACAGGTTTTACTATTCTGACAAAGTGCTTTATATCTATGTATCTATATCTGTATCTACATATAAATAATCACGCTGGTGTTATTTTCTCAGCTTGCATTAAAAGGCTTGGTAAGAAGTGAATGCATGGAATCCATGAATTCATTATTATATATTCTGTAAGGCTATTGCGAAGAGTGTTGTGCCTTAGGAGATAAAAGGTCATTGTTCCCTTTATAAGGACTCTGGTAAAATTTTCCCTCAGAACTTAAATGCCAACAAAAGTAACTTGTGTTTGGGTTTTTTGGTTTTGTTTTTCCCTTGAGTATTTTTGATATTATGGACACCAAATTGTATACTTGGACTCTCCCTATTTGTTTTGGCTGGTAAGACTTTGAGAGTCAAGTTTATGAAGAGATTAACAATTGTAAAACAATACCTTGTATATGGGCACCTGGGTGGCTCAGTTGGTTAAGTAGTGTCTGATTTCGGCTCAGGTCATGATCTCACGGTTTGTGAGTTTGAGCCCCACCTTTGGGCTCTGTGCTGACAGCTCTGTGCTGACTGGTCAGAGCCTGGAGTCTGCTTCAAATTCTGTCTCCCACTCTCTCTCTGCCCCTCACCTGCTAATGCTCTCTCTGTGTCTCAAAAATAAATAAACATTAAAAAAAATTCAGAAAAGACACCTTGTATAATTTTTGTGTACTAAATTATACCTTTCACTTGCTCTATTTTATTTTAGTTTGCCTTAATTTTTTTTTGTTAAAATACTTTCTCTATGATTGTATTTATTTTGTTAGATATCACAGATCCTTTTTAATAATGAGATATTATAATTCAAATAATTTCACTTCTGGTTTTTAGTTTTTTTAACTGATTTAGGAGGAATTAAAGGGAAAAATCATATTCAAAATCATATTCAGTCACATAACCTACGTGTATAACTAGATAAATTCTTGCAAAGTAAACATAGTTATGTAATTATGTCCCAGGAACTGTTACCCCAGAAACTACCTTCTTGCCTAATCCCAGTCATTATTCTCTCAAGGTAACCACAATTCTAGCTTCTGTCATTAAATTTAGTTTTGCCTGTTTTGAACTTTATATAAATATAAATGGAATCATATAGTGACTTCTATATAGTGGACTTCTTTTTTTTTTTTTTTTTTTTTAAATTTTTTTTTTTTTTTTTTAACGTTTTATTTATTTTGAGACAGGGAGAGACAGAGCATGAACAGGGGAGGGTCAGAGAGAGGGAGACACAGAATCGGAAACAGGTTCCAGGCTCCGAGCTGTCAGCACAGAGCCCGACGCGGGGCTCGAACTCACGGACTGTGAGATCATGACCTGAGCCGAAGTCGGCCGCTTAACCGACTGAGCCACCCAGGCGCCCCTATATAGTGGACTTCTTTTGTCTAATACGTCTTTGAGATTCATGTGATAGCATTTTCATTGCTATAGTATTTCATCATATAAAGATATCACACTTTATCCATTTAATTGTTTATGGACAATTGTGTTGCTTTAAGTTTTACTTGTTACAAGTAATGCTGCAAGGGTTATGTATGCATTCCTGTAAGATATGTATCTAGGACTCCCGGAATGTAAGTGTGTGTTGAGTTTTGGTAGATGTTATATTTTTTCAAAGAAGTTGTATCAATTTTCCATTCTTCCAACATTGAACTGAGTGTTCCATTTGTTCTGCATCCTGGCCAACATTTGTTGATGTCGTCTTTTAATATTTTAAAAATATTCTTAGCCATTCTGGTTGTTTATTATGGAGTCTTATTGGAGCTTTAATTTGCATTTCCTGAATGCCTTCTTGAAGTGCCTATTATGTGTTTATTGGCCAGTCATCTCCTTTGTCATGTATCTGTTCAAGCCTTTTGCCCCTTATGTTCTTCTGTTTGTAACACACTCTTACTGCTGTGACTTTATAACCTTTACACATTCAGTATATGCCTTCCAACATTGTTCTTCAAGATACTCCTTTTTTTTTTAATATATGAAATTTATTGTCAAATTAGTTTCCATACAACACCCAGTGCTCATCCCAAAAGATGCTCTCTTCAATGCCCATCACCTACCCTCCCCTCCCTCCCACCCCCCATCAACCCTCAGTTTCTTCTCAGTTTTTTAAGAGTCTCTTATGCTTTGGCTCTCTCCCACTCTAACCTCTTTTTTTTTTTTTTCTCCTTCCCCTCCCCCATGGGTTTCTGTTAAGTTTCTCAGGATCCACATAAGAGTGAAAACATATGGTATCTGTCTTTCTCTGTATGGCTATTTCACTTAGCATAACACTCTCCAGTTCCGTCCACGTTGCTACAAAGGGCCATATTTCATTCTTTCTCATTGCCACATAGTACTCCATTGTGTATATAAACCACAATTTCTTTATCCATTCATCAGTTGATGGACATTTAAGCTCTTTCCACAATTTAGCTGTTGTTGAGAGTGCTGCTATAAACATTGGGATACACGTGCCCCTATGCATCAGTACTCCTGTATCCCTTGGATAAATTCCTAGCAGTGCTATTGCTGGGTCATAGGGTAGGTCTATTTTTAATTTTCTGAGGAACCTCCACACTGCTTTCCAGAGCGGCTGCACCAATTTGCATTCCCACCAACAGTGCAAGAGGGTTCCTGTTTCTCCACATCCTCTCCAGCATCTATAGTCTCCTGATTTCTTCATTTTGGCCACTCTGACTGGCGTGAAGTGATATCTGAGTGTGGTTTTAATTTGTATTGCCCTGATGAGGAGCGATGTTGAGTATCTTTTCATGTGGCTATTGGCCATCCAGATGTCTTCTTTAGAGAAGTGTCTACTCATGTTTTCTGCCCATTTCTTCACTGGATTATATGTTTTTTGGGTGTGGAGTTTGGTGAGCTCTTTATAGATTTTGGATACTAGCCCTTTGTCCGATAGGTCATTTGCAAATATCTTTTCCCATTCCGTTAGTTGCCTTTCAGTTTTGTTGGTTGTTTCCTTTGCTGTGCAGAAGCTTTTTATCTTCATGAGGTCCCAGTAGTTCATTTTTGCTTTTAATTCCCTTGCCTTTGGGGATGTGTCAAGTAAGAAATTGCTGTGGCTAAGGTCAGAGAGGTCTTTTCCTGCTTTCTCCTCTAGTGTTTTGATGGTTTCCTGTCTCACATTCAGGTCCTTTATCCATTTTGAGTTTATTGTTGTGAATGGTGTAAGAAAGTGGTCTAGTTTAATTCTTCTGCATGTTGCTGATTCCTGACTATTTTTAACCATTTGAGTTTCCGCATAAATTTTAGAAGCAGCTTGCCAGTTTCCATATACATACATAAAGAAGAACCTGCTGGAGTTTTGATTAAAATTTCAGGTATTCTAGATCATTTTGGTGAGAACTGATAACTATATCAAAGGTTATAGTTTTTTTTACATGGTATATATCTTCAGGTATTCATGACTTCTTTACTTTAGCACAGTTTTGTATTGGATAGTTTTGTTAGATTTATTCTGAGATATTTGGTTTTTTGAAATGGTATTTAAAAATTTTTCATTATCTAATTCTTTGTTCCTAATATATAGAAATTGATTTTATGTTTGAAATTTTACTTTTTATCAATATTACACTTTTTAATCTTTAAAACTTGCTATCAACTGTGAATTTCTTAAATTCTTAGTTTTATCTACAGATTATTTAGGAGTGTCTCCCTATACAATTCTATTACTGCTAGTAATGACTCTTTTATTTATTCTTTTCTAATTATTACCCTTTTATTTTCCTTGCTTTATTGTACTGTCTGTAGAATCAGCATAACTTAGTGCTCTTGCCACTTATTTGTGAATTTATGAATTATTTATTCAGCTAGTATATCTTTAGCACTTAGTTTGTCTCTTTTAAAGATAGACAGTAACATCTAACTCTGTTTTATTTAATAGTGAATTGAATTCAAAGCTTCAAGATACTTTAGAACAAATTGAGGTAAGAAGGATTATATCATAAGTTATAATGTTTTTTTTTCTTTTCAGAGGTTTTTGAATAGTACATATGTATCTTATGTTTTGACTTTTGTGTTATTACCAGTGTTCTAGATCACAACACTTTGTTTATTGTTTTTTGTTTGGAATATCTGTGCATGGTCAAGTTAATGTTAGTCTTCTTGTAAACTCAATAATGCTTTTGGAGTTTTGGGATCTGAAAATGGTATTTTGTATCTGAAAACACCATATCTGGAAAGATCCCCAAACTGTTAGTTATAGATAGGTTTTCATGTAAATTATAGACAAAATATTTACCATGTATTAATTATTGTTTTGTTATTAACTTTTTTAGTTCAGTGAGCTAAGTTACATAAGAATAATTATTGGCTGATGAATCCTCCTAAATTCCTAAGCCTTCTGATATTTCATACAGTTCATCAAAAATGTAGAAATGGAAAGGAAAATATATGTCATTGTGAGCATGAAGTCTTGCTTTTCTTCCTGCATTTATTCAGAGTTCATTGCTGTCTTTGGCAGTCATTGCAAAGCAGAGTATTCGTTTTAGTAAATGTAATTAGACTTATTTTTTTCTGGTATTTTATTTTACTGTTTTCCTGATGAGAGTGCTTATAAAAATTGAGGCTGGACTTTCAAATGACCTTTTTTGAAGGTAGTTTTTTTTTTTTATCATAAATCCAATCATTTACTAATTATAAGAATGACAGTTTGATAAACATAAAGGTAATGCTTTTAAGTAAATAATCTCTTGAATATTGAGGACTTTCTTTTGAAAGCTCAGTATTTCTTCACTCACAATATATATTATTCTGTACTTATGTAGAGAATCATTATGTTACAATGAAATCATTGAAATAGAAATTCTTAAACAAAGTTCATGCATTTAGATATACCTTAAGGTATGTGCTTAGAAGGTCAATGTAGTTTTGTTGAGAATTACTTTTTAGTGATTATATAGAAGGACTGTTTTATTATTTTTTAAGTCTTACAAATTCAGTTCATACAATTGTAAGATTTTAGCAATTGCTGAGGAAACATAAAGTACAAATAAAAATAAGATTCCTTTAGTTACTATTATACATTTGGTGTCCCTTGAAACACTAAGCATGGGTTTTTAGATACTCACATATTAGTAACATCTTAGTAGGGGCACCTGGGTGGCTCAGTCAGTTGCGCGTCGGACTTCGGCTCAGATCATGAGCCTGCAATTTGTGAGTTAGAGCTCTGTATTGGGCTCTGTGCTGACAGCTCAGAGTCTGGAGCCTGCTTTGGGTTCTGTGTCTCCCTCTCTGTCCCTCCCCTGCTTGCGCTCTGTCTCTCTCAAAGATAAATAAACATTAAAAAAATTAAAAAGAACATCTTAGGAGTGTCTGGGTGACTCAGTCGGTTGAGCCTCCGACTTCAGCTCAGGTCATGATCTCATGGTTCGGGAGTTTGAGCCCCGTGTCAGGCTCTATGCTGACAGCTCAGAGCCTGGAGCCTGTTTCAGATTCTGTGTCTCCCTCTCTCTCTGCCCCTCCCCTGCTCGTGCTCTGCCTCTCTCTCTCTCTCTCAAAAATAAAAAAACAGTAAAAAAATAACTAAATTTGTTTTTGACTATTAAATCTAGTATGATAGTAGATGTCTTTAGATATTAATTAAAAGTGAGAAATTAAATACTTTCTTCTCATTGCCTTGAAAACATAATTCCTTAACTGCCTCTTGCCTTCTCTTTTAATTCCATAGGAGCAGTTGGATGTAGCTCTTTCCAAAATCTGCAAGAATTTTGACATTAACCATTACACCAAGGTTCAGCAAGCTTATCGACTTCTTGGAAAAACACAGGTTAGTTTTCAAAGAATATTTACTTTTTATTAATTGGGAATCTGTTGATCTTTATGAATGCTGAATATATTTACTAATGTAGAGTGTCCTTAAAAAGTTTCATTTAACAAAGTAAATTTTTATGCCATATTAACATAGGTTCACATAGGCTCAGAGTGTATGGAGTGTAACGTTACAGAGGTTTTTTGAACTATGAAGTGTTTGTCAGGTTTAATATTTTCACAATTTTATGTAGGTTTTTTTTTAAGAAAGTGTATTATAAGATAATTCATTTGGAAAGGATGTGTAGTCTTGTACCTCAGCTCTTGGTCCTGATTGAGATTCATGGTTCCTAGATGGGCCAGCATGTTTCCCTCAAAGTGGTATGTAAACTTTTGTGTACTGTGTATGTTTACCTGTAAAATAGGTCCATTTCATTTATTGGATTTTTCTCTTTTTTTAATGCTTATTTATTTATTTTGAGAGAGAGTGTGTGACAGTATGTGTGGGGGAGGGGCAAAGAGAGAGAGGGAGAGAAAGAATCTCAAGCACAGAGCCCGATGCAGGGCTTGATCCCACACACTGTGAGATCATGACCTGAGCCAAAATCAAGAGTCAGAGGTTTAATTGACTGAGCCACCCAGGTGCCCCTCATTTATCAGATTTTTCAAACAATTCTTTTGTTCTCCGATTGTTCTCACTTACCCTCATGGTGCATGGCTTTACATACTCTTACTGTTCAAGGGCTTCCTTGAAAAACTTGCAAAGGATGTCATTGTTTGAAAGTTAATTGTACCATCTCCATGTATAGGATTATACATTTATCTAAAAAATAGCTAAATATGATAGATGTAAATGTTTCTTCCCTTAAATGATCTCCTTAGAAGGAGATCTAAGAATTTACCCAACCACTTAAACTCTGTTTACATTTTAAAATCTGGATAAAGAAATTTGGTTGTTTACCGTAGTTAGTTAATTTGTGTGTCTTAGGCTACCTAGGAAAAATTACAAGAAGGTAGACGCTTGGTAATTTTGGGAGACATATTTAAAGACCCTTAAGAATATGATTATAACATCTAATTTCCCCCATTAGGCTAATTCTTTTACTTGTTAAATATTTATTAGTACCTACAGTGTGCATTGCTCCAGGCACCTCTGTATGAGCCCTCATGTGTCTTTTAGTGAGGGAAGCAGGATGTTGGCTGTAACAAGTGCTGTAAAGAAATAGATATCAGCATAAGCCTATAGAGTCATGCAAAGTACTGATTTATACAGGATGATCAAGAAATGGTTCTTTGAGAAGGTGACCATTGAGAAGCATCCTGAACAATATAAGGGAATGATGGCAAAGCGAATCCAAAGGTGTGATTATGCCTGACATGTCTAAGAAAGAGCAGGATGGGTACCAGTCATAAACACAAAGCAACAGAGCAGTGTTCACGATTCATATTTATCTTTAGGAATATGATGTTATGGTTACTTGAAGGGTTATTTGCAAATAATCAACAGTACAATTATAATTTTATGAAAAACAGTGATCTTTGTGCCTAATTTATAATTGGTAAAGATTTTTTTCTTATGTTTTTCACATCCATTGAAATTTATTTATTTTAATAACATGAAATTATGTTATATGTTTTTTTCTTTCCATAGACAGCAATGGATCAACTTCACATGCACTTCACTCAAGCCATTCATAATACTGTGTTTCAAGTTGTTCTTGGTTATGTGGAACTATGTTCAGGAAACACAGATACAAAATTCCAAAAGCTGCAATATAAGGATCTCTGTACAGTATGTAGTAATTTAATAACTGTTCATATGTCTTTTTTAGTTTTTAAATTCATATTCCATTTTTCATAGCACCTATTATTTGAAGATGCTACTGAAATAAAAACAAATATGTTTGCCAAACGTTTTTTTTCCCCCATATTATTCTTTTTCTCGTAATGGAAGATTCAGTCACACAAATGGTAAAGGTTGATGAGGTAGTATAGATTTATGGAGTGCAGTTGCTTCTAAATGGACTCTTTACTCTGTCATAGCTTCTTTTACCCTTTTCTCTCAGGCTTTTAATTCTCTTCTGTGATTGCATGTAAGGTCCTTCTAAAGCAATCATCTTTGCTGGTTCCCTGTATACACTTTCGGTCAGTCTTTCCATGTGTATAAATGCTATTTTTGTCAGCATCTGTAACCAATTTCTTTTCATTCTTAAAGAAACAGAGGTCTATGGGTCATATAACCACGGGTGAGAAGTGAACTGAGTTGGGCTCTGTTTTAGAATTGGTCCTGCTGATGGATTGATATAGAGTGTGAGGAAAAGAGAATGATGAACAACTGGGAGAACAATGGTGTCATTTGTGTTTACAAGGAAGACTGATTTGTAGTAGAAAGTCATGAATTCTGTTTGATGCCAATTAACATTCAAGTGGACTTGTTGAGGAGGCAGTTGGATAAAAGAACTTCTGGAGACAAGAGCTGAAGTTAGATTTGGGAGTCATCAGCATCTAACTGTACTTAAGTCCATGGTACTTGATAAGAATATTGGGGAAATGGGTGTAGAGAAATGAACTATGGGGCCCTTGGGCCTTGTGACATTCAGGGATTAGGTAGGGAGGAGAGACCAATAGAAGAGTCTGAGAAAGAGCAGCTAGCTGGGTAGGAGAAAAACTAGGAGATGGTGGAACAGCCTACAGAAGAAGTATTTCAAGAAGAATTGACTGTAAACCGATGTCATATGCTTCTGAGAGTCTGTATAAGGTGATATTACAGAAATGACCACTTGATTTGACAATATGGAGGTCATTGTTGACCTTGGTCTCTTTATTTCTAGCTCAACAATGTTCTGTGTCTCTCACTGGAGACTTTCTTGAATTATTTCTAACGTCTACTCAGAAAATAACAGTTATGGCAAGTCGATATCTATTCTCTACTGTAATTATGTCTAGAAACCAGTGTAAAATTTAGCTAATCTTCATTCTTTACTGAGTTTGTCAAAAGTGCAGGTTTTATGGCCATTGGGAAGTATTCTTACTTAAGAGACAATAAATATTCCAGGAGGATGTGATTATATTGGATGGATTAAGGATTAAGTTAATAATGGCAGTGGATGGTTGTTAATAAAGCTTAAATTTTTTTTTTCAAAAATCATTTCATAAATCACGAGAACTATTTCACAAATTTAATGATTATTAACTTCAAGTGTGATATAGTTGCATAATTACATTTTTAGTTATCCAGTTCTAAGTACAGCCATCATTTGTTATATTTCAGTGATTTTGAAATGTGTTGTTTATCTTCTTATCCATGTGTTTTCTTAGGTTCATAGTATAATTTTTAAATTAAATATCCAAGCAATCAGTTTCATTTTTTTGATTATATTAGTGTTGTCACAAATAGATGTCTCATGGTAAAGCAATTTATTACAAGTTAGTGATTTCTCTGTTACAACAGAAAATAACTTTTAATAATTAAAACAAAAAAAATAATTAAAACAAACATTTAAACAAATTAGGCTTTTGTCCTTAAGTCTTTACTTTGATTAAATCTGGTGTGTGTTTGTGTGTATGTATAGTGTACTTTGTTACCATTAAACTTTGATATGTTTTTAAGTCAGAGACATATTTGTGCTCCTACTTCTTGAGAAAGTTCTCTGTGCATTTACAAAATACAAAGATGAAAGTTGTACTTAATTTATAAATGTTTATGAACAAAAATTTGTGCTTAAAGTTTTTACTATAGCATTTTTAAACAATTTCACTGTTTTTTGTAAAGCTGATTTTTGAAGTAGCTGTGTATATTTAAATTATCAGATAACAAAGGGCTTATCTTCCTTGATTTTATTTTGAGTAAATCCTTCTTAAAATGACTCTAGGAAACATGTGGTAATTCTTTATAAAATTATTCATCTGTGTATGATTACAGCGAGGTATATACAATTAAATTAAGGAAACAAGTGATTTATTGGTATACTAGAGCTTTGTCATAGAACCACCCTCCCAGCCCCTGTACAGAACAGCTGGCACATACGTTGTTATACATCCAACACAGTTTACACTCCTGGTTTATATTCAGGCTGTGCTAAAACATTCTTTGAAGGAGTTTTGAAGTGGTGAGAGTAATAGCAGATGTTGATGATGGCTTCATGGAGAAATTTCTTTTCTTTTTTTTAAGTTAATTTTATTTATTTATTTTGAGAGAGTGAGAGAGAGAGAGAACACAGGGGAGGGGCGGGCAGAGAGGGAGGAGAGAATCCCAAGCAGGCTCTGCACTGTTAGCACAGAGCCCAACACGGGGCTCCATCTCACAAACAGTAAGATCATGACCTGAGCCAAAATCAAGAGTTGGAAACTTAACCAACTGGAGCCACCCAGATGCCCCCTGGAGGAATTTCTTTGAGAAAAGGATTTAACAAAATTAGGTATGGTGGGCTCTTTATGTTGTAGAGGAGCTGAATAATGAGGTGAAGGATATGATCCATTTTAAGGTGGCCCATTTTGTTTGGCACAATTCTCAACAAAAAATTAACAAAGTTCAGAACTTTACCCCATGCCTCTTAGAAGTATTTAAGCAGTACTGTTACAAGCAGACGGGTGTGGATATCTCTTTGAAACCTAAGCAAGTTTTAATTTGTTTTATAATATTGTATTCTATTTGACATGTTTAAACCAGGGAAGATTAGAAAGAAATTATTTCTCATCAGATTTATTTATTTGTTAGTTTGATGAAAAGATGTGACCTTTTAGAAACTGAATTCTACAGATGAAGGTGATTACTTCAGGAGAGAAAAATGGAAACAACCCTTAGAAATTTAGTAAATAAACTGATGAAAGGAAATTTAAATATGTTTTCCTGGTGGAAACACATATAAAGGATCTGTAATGGCACAGCTCAAGCAAGGGAGATGATTTGTGAAGGAACCTTGTTTTTGAATGTAAGGTTCTTGATTTTTTAATACGTAGCAATTGTGAATCATTTTAGCCCCAATTAAAAGTAACTGATAATACATATTGAGTGGGGCGCCTGGGTGGCTCAGTTGGTTAAGCATCCAACTTCAGCTCAGGTCATGATCTCATGGTTCATGGGTTCGAGCCCCGAATTGGGTTCTGCACTGACAGCTCAGAGCCTGGAACCTGCTTCGGAAACTGTATCTCCCTCTCTCTCTGGCCCTCCCCTGCTTGTATTCTGTCTCTCTCTGTCTCAATAAACAAACAAAAAAACAAACAAAATAAAACATTTAAAAAATACTTATTTAGGTAGAGTCTTATGTCAGGTAAGAAAGAAGGAACACAGCCCTCAGGAGATGTGTAAAAGGTGTTGACTGGTATATTTTAGAAATGAGAAGAAAGAGTTCAGGCATTTGGGCAGTTGGTTTTCTCTGTTTAATAGCAATATTTTGAAGGAAATCCTTAATCCTAGATAGCATTTAAATATAACATTAAAAAATGAAATACATGAAATAGTATACTCAGCAGAGTTGAGAGAGGGATGAGAGTTCCTGGAAATAGGGAACAGTTATGTTTCATTTAAATGGAAAGAGATTGGAAATAGAACTCTAATCATCTGCTTGCCCTCATTCATAGTATTATTTTAAACCACTCACAGGTATCTGTTTATTACTAGAGGAGCTAGAATGAAATTGTACTATTTTTTTTTCTTTGATATCCCTTTACAAAGAAATCTGGGGCAAAATTAGTGTTCTGTTTCTGTTTACTCTGATAAACCAAGAACTTCAGAGTTTTTAAGGCCAATAGCATCCTATTCTGTTATGACATTTCTCCAATTCTGTGTCCTGTCAGCCACTGCTCTGAGTTTAAAAGTTTAGTTGGCTTTGAACTTTCTGAAATCATTTTGTAATTGAATGTACTTACTTTTCTTTCTTTACTAAACAATGTTTTCTGAAAGATTTAATTAGAAGCACAATTTTTCTTTTTATAGTTTATCTTTCTGTCTGGTTTTCCTGTTTTTCTTGAATATATTGGCTTACAGTTTTTATTTAGATCAGTAATTTAGGCTTTAAAAATATGTACATTATTTTGAAGCACAAATACATTGTGGGGTACATTGATGTACCCCTACATGTTTATACCAGTCTGTGGAGAGATTTCTAGACACCAAGTAGATGCTCTTTATTTAGTAACTTTGTAGAGAAACTATTTGTAGGTTATTTGAAAGTTTATGAAGTATGCATCATTTATAAAAATTTATTTACAGCCTTGTTTGGCAGGCTGTTGGATTTCTTTGGGGAGCTTTTTTAAGATGTTAATTAGGATGTTATTGATTAATTTTATGATAATAAAGCTGGCTAAATCTGGCTGAAATTTTTCCAACCATTTTTCAGTTTTTCATTTCCAAATGAACTTAATGAGTTTTGAGTTCTGTTTTTGAAATGAGCTTGGTAATGTAGTAATACTTTGGTGAAAAATGAGTTAGTTTTTTGTTTGTTTGTTTGTTTGTTTGTTTTTATTTTTTGTTTTTTTAGAAAAAAATTTTTGAAATCATTTCAGTATGAGTTTTCTCAGAGTCTGGCCCATTGGAGGTGCTTAATGTTTCTTGAGTAAATTGGATTTCCCTCTTAGTCTCTAATTGGTGTGGTGTTGACACATTTCAAATTTAAGTTAAATGTGACGGAAAGGAAACCAACATTATGTACCTTCTTTGTGCTGTGTACTTTTACAGGTGCCTTGTGTGCATACATCGTAGAGAGACAAACCGAAGGCTAGTGTAATACTCCATTCTTCTAGGCTTTTAAACTTTCATTCTTCTGAGTAGGAGCTCTTGATATTGAATTATAATTCAGTGTCAGTTTTTTGAGAGTTAGTAAATGTCTTTAGTAAGTCCTCTGTTGAAGATATAGTTCATTTTGATGTTCATATAGAAACCTAAAGACAAGTCTTCTTTTTAGTCAAAACATGTTTCTATTCCCAAACTCTCAGGGCATTTTCTGTTATGAAGAATATATTTTCTCTCATCAAATGGTGTGAGAGTATATGGACTGTCTTTACAATGAATGATAAGTCGCTAGGAAGTTCAGAGCTAAATTCAATGTTCATGTATAGTAATAATCATGTTTTTGTTCTCTGTAGAATTAACTGCCTCTTTATCCTTTTGCTGTTTTCTGACTTAAACTAGTCTAGTATTTATGTTCTATCACTTACAATCTTTATAGATTTAGACAGAATGTAGATTATATAAATAGTTGCTCAAATTAAGCAATCATTAATTAACATGTTTACTCTTAAAAGTATACATATTTGAAATTATACAAGTAAAACATTAGTTGTAAGAAAATATAGATAAGCAAAAAGGAGAAAATTAATATTTATGCATGCAAAGCTGGTTCTTTTAATGTGTATGTAAGCAAATAGCTTTTAAAAGTGGGATTATGCTGTATACACAGTTTTATAACATTTTTCCCACTTTCTATATTATAAATAATTTTCCATTTCAGTAAATATGCTACCCACATAACTTTTAATAGCTTGACAGTGTTTCAGTGTAAGATCCTGTGGATTAATTAACCAGCTTCCTATTCTTAGGTATTTATGTTATTTCTAGCTTTTGTCATTATGAACAACATTATAGTAAATAGACTTAAAGCTAAGTCTTTGCCTACATCTTTAATTATTTAGGATAAGTGTTGAGAAATGAAATTGTATTGTGAAAGGCTTTTGGTTCATTTTTCCAAAATTGCCCTCTAGAAAGTGTGTTTCAGTTTTCACTCCTCATCAGCAATGTCTGCTCTTATCCGTCTCCTTGTACACATGAATGCTGATTATTTTGTATTTAATAGCTTAATTGTCAGATACCAGAAGGTAGCATATCAAAATAATTTATGTTGTTTACCATTCAGGCATATTTAGGATGTGAAGGAAATTCAACTGGGGCACTTAATTGATTATTGGGGTTAATTTGGTTGATTTGGTTAGATAGGTGAACAGATATTTTCTGTCTTACTGGAAGCTACAAATTTGAACATTTGGTCAAAGAGAGAAGCCTTTTTACTTAGAAGAGCAATATTATGTATTTACTTGAGTTGCTGTCTCAGGTCAGTTGTAGAATACTCCAAAGAATCAGCTGTTGGATTTATTATCACATATTTGTACCATCACCACTCATATATTTTTTATATATGAATATATATTGATTTTTATATATTTAAGGTAAAATTAGGTTTTGGTAATTTTTAAAGTTCAAAACTTAATAATCAAAAGATAGGTAAGGAAAAATTTTCTCTGCCATTTATTCTCTGGATTGTCAAGAACCGTGAAGGGTCTGAAATTTTATCCTACTTGCAAACTGACACGCTAGCCTGTGACCCTTTCTTTCATGGATGCTGGAATAGGACATAAAATTCCATTATCTTGGTACTCTGACTTGCTAAGTTAAAAACCAGTTCCCTTGTCATTGCTCAGCTTTTGTTAATCAAGTAATCAGTTTAGCTCAACAAGGATAGATAAGGCTTTACAGAATTTATAACCTAGTAAGATCACATTAATTATGATCAGAGGTAGGATAAGAAAAGTTGAAACAACATAAAGTGTCATTGGGGTCAACGTAGTTCTTTAAGGTTCTAAGGAAAGCAAAACCGTATCTTATTGTTAAGAGAAAGCTGCAGCTTTTGAGCTGGGTCTTGGATTCCAACAGGCACAATGTATGTGGCTGTGTCTGGGGTGGGAGCTGGGGGGTTGGGGTAGTGAGCAGTGTTAGGTTGTCTGACTTGCTTTAACTGGATTTTTAGTATGAATATTTGGTTGTTTTCAGTATTCTTGGGGACTAATGAGTGCCAATAGAGTACATACTTTGGGTTGTAGTTATCTGGGCATCCAGCCTTGCCTCTTTGGAAATGGAGGGGTTTTCTGGTCACTTGAAACTGGCTCAGGTGTGGCAAGGCCCCTGGGCTGCCCACAGCTAAGAACCAGTCAGTGTAAGGTAGTCTGCTGGGTGATGTGTGTGTGTGTGTGTGTGTGTGTGTGTGTGTGTGTGTGTTGTGGTGGAGGATGGGAATAAATGTTGAAAAACCAACCTATTTTTAAAGCCTGGCACACACTGTCAGCAGAAACAAAAAATAATTTCCTGGTAGAAAGTCATTCTTGAGACCTGTCAAGAAACCTTATTTTTAATTTGATAGTGTTTTTACATTTAAATACTGCCCCTTTTTTTGTGGTAATCTCACAGCATTTTATCACTTGTAACTTTGAAAGATAAATTATGTATTCTGATTATACCTGCTTTGTTTGAGTATTAAACTGTCTATTTGATTAAGGCCATTTAATAGCAATTTGAATTTAAAGGAGACCTTTCTGTTTCACAATTTAGAAGGTGCGAGGTTCTTAGTTCCGAGTTAGCATCATTTATATCATACTTATTGCATATGACTTCATAGATATATACAATTTTAGCATTAATGATAAAAATGCCTAGGAGATGAGAGTGCCTGTTTTTTCACCATGATACATTTGTGTTTTTAAATCATGAATGAATCCAGTTTGACATAAGAGAAGTTTTGCTACAGCGTATGTATATTGTTGTCTTTGGACAGTCATAGTGTTTAAAGCTTCAGAATAACCTAGTAGAGAGAATTTAGATTATTTGCTTTATCCCTTAAGGTGTTTAGATAAATGAAGTGATATTTATAACATCATGACTGAGTAAGTCACAAAGTCGGGCCCTAAGCCCAAACGTGTGGCTATCCAGTCCGCTATACTGTGCACATTTCTGGCTTCCAGTGGCTAAAAAGTACTGAAGATATTCATATTTTCTACAGTGTGGCCCTCACAGAAGTAATTCAAGGTTGGAAAGATCTTGTAATTGCTTGGCCCAGACACTTCCTTAGGTCTGGAGTTTAGATGTTTTTAGCTCCAGGGCCAAGTGCTGTTTGAATCTGCAACATCTTTCCTGAAGCCTCCCCAACAGGCAGTGGTCCTCCCGGACAGGCAATGGTCCTCCCTACCAGCTTCTGGTGATGCAGCTCACAGCACTAGCGGTATTCATCTGAAGATACTGCTAACTCTTTGTGGGTTTTTTTTTTTTTTTAATCTATCAGTGTGTGTTTGAAGTTGGGGGTGGAGGGTGGCAGCGGCTGGGAGTTGGGGAGCCCTGTGAGGATGCCAAGACATCTGTTCCCTTTATGTTTGTCATGATGTGATCAGAGTGCTAAATCAAAGTGAAACAACAAAAAATACCTTAAGATATTCCTTAAGAATTTTTATTTTGACGTTTTAATAGAAAAATTATCTTTCTGAAATTTTTGTATTTGGTAGTAGAGATTTCTGAGGAATATAAAAGTAAATTAATAAGAGAAAACTAAATTCTGCAGCATCTTTTTTTTCATATTTACCACTTTGCACTTAAGCAACTTTTAAAAGATGACTTTTTTTCATTGCATGCTTCAGATTTGGAAAGGCTGCTTATGTTCATTTCACGTTCTTTGAAAATGTCCTCTAGAGTCTCACTTACTGCTGATAGTCTGGGCTGGAATGTTGCTGTTTTAATAAGCTAATTTCATAATTTTTATTTTGACCAGGTATGTTTGTTGGTTGAGATGGTTAAATAGCAGAAATGGAAGGTGCAAAGTGTTAGCTGACAGTGAAGAAGAAAGGGATATGATATCTGTGGATTTTTTTAAAGTGTTCTTCAAGATTTGATTAGGAAGCCTATTTGGGGGATGCCTGGGTGGCTCAGTTGGTTAAGTGTCCCACTCAGCTCCTACTCCGCTCAGATCAGTTGGTTAAGCGTCCTACTCCACTCAGATCATGATCTCATGGTTCATGAGTTTGAGCCTCGCATCGGGCTCTGTGCCGATAATGTGGAGCCTGCTTGGGATTCTCCCTCTCCCTCTCTCTCTCTGCTCCTCCCCTTCACATGCACGCACATTCTCTCTCAAAAATAAAAATAGATACACATTTTAAAAAAAAAGCCTATTTTGATGTTTGAATAGTGAAGCATAATGGTAATACTGTGTTGAAATTTTTACATTGTAATATCCAGATTAGTGAATATTCTCCAAATCCTGCTCCCTCTGTTACCTTTTATAAGCTTCAGAGTTACTAGAGATCTATGTTATCTGTATAGAGGTTATGGATTTAAAATATTTTAGATTACTTAAAATATTCTTTCTTGTCTGTATGTTTTTGAGAGATATTTCTTTTTTTTTTTAATTTTTTTTTTTTAACGTTTTTATTTATTTTTGAGACAGAGAGAGACAGAGCATGAATGGGGGAGGGGCAGAGAGAGAGGGAGACACAGAATCAGAAGCAGGCTCCAGGCTCTGAGCCATCAGCCTAGAGCCCGACGCGGGGCTCGAACTCACAGACTGTGAGATCGTGACCTGAGCCGAAGTCGGACGCTTAACCGACTGAGCCACCCAGGCGCCCCGAGAGATATTTCTAAAATACCGTACTTTTTTTTCTTTTCCCTTCACCTCACAACCTTTGCTGAATAAATTGACACTACTAGCTTTCAAAGAATGGCAATGGAAAATAGCTCTTGAACACAGAGTAATATTTGATAATTAAATTTCTATTTCCCATATATTCTTAATTTTTAAAAGAATTTAAAGACATGTTATTTCAGTTCTTTGGGATGTCTTGCTGTGAATATTATCTAAATTGATCAAGATTTCATTGCTATGATTGATACGTGATACAAACATAGAACTGGAATTACAATATGGTGCTCCTCTGCCTTGGTATTCCTGGTTTTTTTCTAAATGAATCCTCCCTTAATTGGGATTTCAACTGAGATGAAGTATTAAGCATTTAGTAATTGGTGAGTGGATTAAACTAGTGATGAGGTAGTTAGATCAGGAATCTCTAACACTATTTTGTGAAAGGTGAAACTTAAATCCAGAGTGGTGTTTTGTGGAAGGGTATGTGACTGATAAGTTGTAGAACTGGTGCTGGCTGGACCCAGGACTTCCAGTTCCTTCTCTAAGCCTGTTTCTAATATGCCTTGCTGGTGTGAAAAAGAATAGATGTCTGAGTGGAGGTTTCATGGGCTGTTAATTCAGAAACCCAGATTCTCTTCTTGGCCTGCCTTTTAGTTTTTGATTACTTACTCAATTATTTGCTTATTTGTTGGTTTCTTTGAATTTCTTTTGTTATAGTTATGATTCACCCATGTCTGTGTAATAAAGTTTCTCTATTTGAAATTTAGAGGAGATTTTTTTAAAGTAATGAGAGAATACTAGTTGTGAATGATTTTAGTAATAAGGTGTTAAAAGCATGAGAGAACCATTTGTTGCTATGGGAGTTGACACCACTTAGTTACATGGTATAGTGGAAAGTGGTTTTTGGAGTCCAGTTTTAAAATGAAATGACTCTTTTAATTTATTGCCAACATGGTCTTCAAGTGCAGAAATTAACCATCTGGGCTTAAATGTATTGAAAACAGTATTTTTTTATCTAGCCCACCTTGCCCTTTTTTCTTAAACTGTTTGTGTATGTATTTAGTACAATGAATCTCTGCATTTGTTTCTATTTTAAATTAAAATTTTAGGCAAGAGTCATCTTGTTATCTTGTGCTCAGTACATCATAGTCTTATGTTTGTATGTATGAACATTTTTGAAGATGATAAAATATGGATTCTTTTGGGAGACTTTTGGGCATGTGCAGTGGTTTAGCTGGATTTATGAATTATTTACACTTGGGTCAGTTTGGTGAGAAAAAGCTTGCTATAACTTCAATAATTTCAACTTTTTTTGGGAAAAAATACGAATACATCTCTGTGTATCTTTTCCAAACACATTAAATTTCAGCAAATCGTCAAGATGAAACGTAGTAAAGAACCTACTTTTCCTAGAAAAAATAGGCAAATAACGTACCTAGACAGTGGCTGGGTGGAAAATAGAAGGTAGTAGTAGTTCTAAGATTCAATTTTCTGGTTTGTTAAACTGTGACAAGTATAATAAAAATTAATTGGTGGGCTATAACACAATTCTTTGTATAGCCATAATTTTTCTTTGGGAAGAAATAAGAATTGTCTTCCTTTTATCTACCCCAAAGAATGTTGGTATATAATTAGATTAAATTTATTTGCATAATATAAATATAAATTTATGTAAAGTTGAGTTTATGAAAGTGACAAAAATTGACTTGTAGAAGAGTACCTTTATTTAGGTGAATGATTGAGGAGTTGCAGCCCAGAACTTTTTTTGTGATTTTTTTTTTCTTTGCCCTCTGCTTTTGACTTTTTCTTGACCATGTGCATCAGTATCAAGTTTTTATTAAATGTGTGTGCTATAAGAGATTTGCTATGATGGGATAAAAATAAACCAAAGGGAAAAACAATCAAGACTGGTTCATTGTCAAGTGTGAATTATAAAAGTAAACATGAAATATATACATAAAAAATTACTCCAAATTATGGCATAAATATGCAATAATATTTTATATTAATCTCTGTAAGCCATGTGTAAATGTGGATGGTCATTCTAATTCTTCTATGAATAGGTTACTTATAGCCTATGTGGTATACTTAGAAAAGTGTCACTTCCTCCTACGTTTCTTCCATTTCATTCCCAGCCCCACCTTGTAAAGGTAACTAACTTCAGTGTTTTTAAAAATATATTTTATATATATAAAAAACTTGTATATAATTAAAAAAATTTCCCTTTCTCATATATGTATGTCATGAAGGGGAAATTTAAAAAAAAATTAATTCCTGTATAGTTAACATACAGTGTTGGATTAGTTTCAGGTGTACAACAGAGTAATTCAACAATTCAGTACATTACTCAGTGCTCATAAAATCTTGATGTACTCTTAATCCCCATTACCTGTTTCACACATCTTCTCACCTACCTCCCCTCTTACAGGGAGCTAGAGAATATGATGCTAAGTGAAATAAGTCAGTCAGAGAAAAAATTTATGTGGAATTTAAGAAACAAAACAAATGAACAAAGGATAAAAAACAGACAAACCAAATAACAGACTCTTAACTATAGCAAACAAACAGATGGTTACCAGGAAAAATTTTTTTTAATTAAAATTTAAATATGTGTTGTCAACTTATCATTTTCATAGTTTATACACACATAGTGCTCCTTTGTGTGTATAAACACTAGTTTATTCAACCAGTCTCCTATTTGGACATTTAGATGGATTCCAATATTTTGTGATTACAAATAATCCTTCACAATAAATAATCTTGTGCATAAGTATTTTTACATTGTTTGAGGATAAATTCAGGATAAATTCCTAGAAGCGGGATTGCTGGGTCAAAGGGAACATGCACATGTAGTTTTGTTAAACAATGCCAAACTCTCCTCCATAGGGTTATATCATTTTTCATTCCCACTAGCAGTGTATGAGGGTGGGTGCTTTTTCATAGTCTTGCCAACAGAGTATACAGAGTATCAAAGATAAACAAAGCCAAATACTAATTAAAGTTGTATGGAAAGATTTTAATCAATAATACACTGTTGAGAAATGGAAAAGAATCCAGTGTGAACCAAGTTCACCTTTCATTTTGTACAGAGGTTACTGGGCATTTTAGAGGGGAAAGGTATGAGTTGGAGCTTAGAGTCAGGAAATGAAAAATTACAAAAAACGGGAGGTAGGGGTTAATCCTTGTGAAGCCCATCTGGGTTTGCTGACTGGCACTTATGGAAGTGAGGCTCCTACTCTCTCCCTCACAGGCTGGGAGACAGGAGGCCTATCTTCAGGTGTTAGCTGAAAGAAACAGTAAATTCTTTTGGCAGGCTTGAGTTTTCTCAGTAGGCATGTTAATGGGGACTAGGGTCATCCTAGTATGCAGCCTTGAGCTTTTACAAACTATGTTAGTGTTTTGTTCGATTTTTTGCAGGCCAAGAATGAGGCCTAGTCAAGAAGAGGGCTCAGAGAATCTTAGCTAGAGTTTGGTCAAGAAGAGATTCTTTGTTAGTGGTCAACTTTAAAATTTTCACCAATCTGATGAGTGAGAATTTATATCTTATTGTAGTTTTAATGTACATGTGTCCTGTTATGAGTGAAGTGGGACATGTTTTTCGTATGTTTAACGGCATTTTTGTATCTCTTTTTGTGAAGTTTGCTTGTAACTTCTTTCCATTCTTTTATAGGATGCTTGGTCTTTTCCCCCAAAAACTTTTAGGAGTTTTTTGTTTGTTTGTTTTTAAGTTTATTCATTTATTTTGAGAGAGAGCAAGAGAGTGAGTGGGAGAGGCGCAGAGAGAGAGGAAGAGAGAGAACCCCAAGTAGGCTCCACTGACAGTATGGAGTTCAAGATGGGGCTTGATCCCATGAACCGTGAGATCATGACCTGAGCCGAAATCAAGAGTCGGATGCTTACCTGACTGAGCTCTCCAGACGCCCCAGAGAGTTCTTTATAAATGCATGATATTAACTCTTTGTTGCGATATATGCTGTGAATATTTTTCAAGTTTGTTAAATTTGTCTTTTGACCTTGTTTATAGTGTTTTGTTTTGCCATGTAAATTCTTTTTAAAAATTTTTATGTAGTAAAATGTGTCAACTTTTACATTTTATTACCTCTAATTTTGAGTCATAGTTAGAAAGCCTTTCCTTACATCAAGCTGAGGGAAGAATTAACTCAAATTTTCTTCTAGTGCTAGTATAGTTTTATTTTTTCCATTTAGATCTCTTATCCTTTTGGAGTTTATTCTTATGTATGGTGTGAGGAGTGGGTCTAACTTTGTCTTTTTCCAACTGACTATCCAGTTATCCTAACACTATTTATGAAAAAACTATCTTCACCTATATTTATCAAATACTCTATTTTCATATGAGGCTGGACCTATTTCTGGCCTTTTTTAATTTCTATCTCAGTAAATTCATAAATTAGGGAGAATTGGTATCTTGATGATGTTGACACATCCTAGTCAAGAATAAGAGATGTCTCTCTGTTCAAGTCTATTTTATGTCTTTCAGTTTTCTTTATAGAATTTTGGATCATTATTTGTTAAGTTCCAAAAAATTTCATCTTTTTTATCTTTTGTTATTATAAGTGGAAGTTTCTCATTCTGTGTATCTTCCAAATGGTTATTTTATATATTTATAAATTAATATATATACAAATATATATATTTAATAATATAATATTAAATATATTATTTTTAAATATATATTTAATATATATATATATTAATATATATACAAATGCACTAATTTTATAACCTGCTACCTTGCTGAATTATTTTATTGTTTTAGTTACTTTTATCACTGATTCTCTAAGAATTATATTCTAGATATATTATTATATCATCTGCAGATAGATATAGTTTGGTTTCTTCTTTTCCTGTTTATTTGCTTCTTATTCTTTTTTATAGTGTAATTGTATTGGTTAATGCCTCCAGAACATTGTTAAATAGTGGTGGAGATAGTGGGCTTCTTTGTCTTGTTCCTAACCACAGTGGGTATGCCTTAGTTTTCTTATCTTAAGGAAATATGCATCCATTTTTATTTTTTATTAGTTATCATTACAGACGGCTGTTGAATTTTGTCAAAAGGTTTATTCCAGCATCTTTTAGAATAATCATTTGATTTTTTTTTGTTACACTGTTAATATGATGAATTACATTAATAGATTTTGTAAGATTGAACCATCCTGCCATTCTTGGCTTAAACGCAACTTGGGCTATGACTCCAGAGCTTAACAACTCTTTTATTTTACTACTTCCTAGTTGAATTTCAGAGATTTGACATGCTTACATAAAAATGGACTGAGTCATACAAGTTAGTATTTTTATTAATTGCTTGATGAATGTTTTAATAAACAAGGAGCTTAGAGGAGGGAAAGATCATTATGGAGAGAAAAAACTTCTTGAAAGAGAGAGGACCACTACCGACCTGTGCTATCCTAAGCATCAGTCACACCATAACTATACTTGCTATGTACTTATTTCTACCAGCTATTTACTTTGGAGAGCTTAATATACCAGTCTTACTAGCCTTTCAGTGTTTTATCAGCATGATAAATGCTGCGGGTTAATTTATTTTTTTTTAATTTTTTTTAAATTTATTTTTAATTTAAGATAAATCTTGTGGGTTAATTACCAAGAGAAGAAATGTTAGGAAATCTCAAATGATGAAGCAGATGTTCCATTTTGACAGAAAGCCTACAAAATAGGATGGAGGCATCACTCTACCTGTAGGAAAAAAAGGGCAGAAGGACAAACTGGTAGTTTATACAAAGGATAGAGGGGGGTAAATCCACACATTTTCATTAGGGAGATCTGAGACCACATATTATATCATAGCCACATTATATAAAACATTATTTTTAAATATTAATAGGTATGGAATATCTATAATATCCATGTAATTTCTAGAATTTAGAAATTGTCAAAGGTATTTAGTTTGCACAAATGACATGATTGATTGATTGATTTCCTTTTGGCAAGTTGTGATAATTTTCAAGTTAACTTTTCTCATTTTCTTCAGCATGTTACCCCAGACAGCTATATTCCATGCCTTGCAGACCTGTGCAAAGCACTATGGGAAGTTATGCTCAGCTATTACAGGACTATGGAATGGCATGAAAAGCATGACAATGAGGATACTACTTCTGCTGCTGGTATGAAATCATTTTAATCTATAATTTTTTTTTAAGTTTATTTATTTATTTTGAGAAACAGAGAGAGAAAGAAAGCCTGAGCAGGGGAGGGCAGAGAGAGAGGGAGAGAGAGAATCCCAAGCAGGCTCTGCACTGTCAGCGTGGAGCCTGACGAAGGACACGATTCATGAACTGTGAGATCGTGACCTGAGCTGATATCAAGAGCTGGATGTTAACTGACTGAGCCACCCAGGCACCCTGGAAATCATTTTTTTTTTTTAACATTCATTTTTGAGAGACAGACAGAGCACAAGTGGGGGAGGGGCAGAGAGAGAGGGAGACACAATCCGAAGCAGGCTCCAGGCTGTGAGCTGTCAGCACAGAGCTCGATGTGGGGCTCAAACCCACGAATCGTGAGATCATGACCTGAGTGAAAGTCAGATGCTTAACTGACTAAGCCACCCAGGTGCTCCAAGTCATTCATTTTCTTTACAATCTCCATTATCTTTGGGGATTAACTGGGCCAAAGGACTTCTTTTTTTTTTTTTTTTTTAATTTTTTTTTTAATGTTTTTATTTATTTTTGAGACAGAGAGAGAGCATGAGCAGGGGAGGGGCAAAGAGAGGAGGAGAAACAGAATCTGAAGCAGGCTCCAGGCTCTGGGCTGTCAGCACAGAGCCCGATGTGGGGCTCGAACTCACGGACCTCGAGATCATGACCTGAGCCGAAGTCGGATGCTTAACCGACTGAGCCACCCAGGCGCCCCGGCCAAAGGACTTCTTAAGTGACAGATACTACCAGTTTTCAGGAATATGTCATGATGGCTTTAGGACTAAATTATTAACAAAAGGTCTTTGAAAAAATTAATTCCAAACTAGTTAAGGCATTGGTCTGTCCAAATTTACTGTAAAATTAATGCTAATGTTTACTATTAAATCTTTTTGCTAGTTGTCAAATTGTACTAATAAAGCTAGATTTTAAGGATTAATAATTACATTTTTCTTCCTGTGAAAACACAGTAGGACTTAAAATTTCATAAAAAGCAAGGTTTTAAAATATTAATCTTTGAATAAAAACCACAACTTTAAATGACTCTGGTATAGTCAGCTACATAAGGAACAAATCTTTGAGAAATTATATTAACTAGACATTATATTTAAACTACTTCATTTATATAACTATATGTCTTAAGTGATTATCCTTGTACAATAGCTTAGATTAAGTATTCGAGATACTTTTTAAAAGTACTAAATGCTTTTATCAGCATTTTGTTTAATATGGTCAAAATAAATTATACTGCACAAGTTTTTGTTTTGCACACAATTTAATGTAGCTAATCAATCAAATTAGTTTAGTAGCTTCTAATTTTTTTTTTTAATTTTTTTTTTTTAACGTTTATTTATTTTTCAGACAGAGAGAGACACAGCATGAATGGGGGAGGGGCAGAGAGAGAGGGAAACACAGAATCGGAAGCAGGCTCCAGGCTCTGAGCCATCAGCCCAGAGCCCGACGCGGGGCTTGAACCCGCGGACCGCGAGATCGTGACCTGAGCCGAAGTTGGACGCTTAACCGACTACGCCACCCAGGCGCCCCTAGGCCAGACTGTTTTTACCTAACTCCTATACTCTCATCCCTGTACTACCTCTGTGAGCATGGGCTTTGCAGTCAGAGATACATGGCTTCCGATTTTGACTGCCATTTTCCAAAGATAAGAATGTGAAAAAGTTTATCTTCTCCATGCCTCAGCTTTCCTCTTAGAATGATAGATTAAAAAAAACAGAACAAATAAAAAGTCCCATATAGGGTAGTAACACATCTACTTGTAGATTTGGTGTAAAGTTTAGAGAAAATATGAAGTGCTTACACTGGTTGTTGTTAATATCAAATGAAATGGGTCAAGAGATAATAATAAGACTATTATTAATGAAATGTACGTATGCCTTTTTCTTTTTAAACCTCAGGTTACTTAGGGAATTGTTCGGCTTAATGGGATTCCAGATCTTCACAAGTTTATCCTGTTTTGGCAACCTTTCTTTTTTTTTCTAGTTGCAGAAACTGTTAAGACATTTCAGCACCTGTTTTCCCTTTTCTAATACATTAAGGAGAAACCAAAGACAAAGTTTGGAACAAAATTAATACAACTTTAGATATAAAATAAGAGTTTAGGGGACAATATATATTCATCATAGTGAGGTTTGCTTTTTTGCTTCAGGCTCATAGTTTGCATGTATTATTGTATATATGTATGTATTTTTATTGGGTTATAGAGTCAAACTTAAAACACCAATTGAGCCTTTCATACTTAATCCTCTCTGCTACAATTCCTTGACCTGATTTTGTGTATTTTAAGAATATTCAGGACTCTGATGAGCCTAACAGCTGACAATATCTAGAACTCCAAAAAGTCATTTTTTCACTTGAAATTAATCCTTTCATATTCATATTAAGAAATACAATTGTAGGAGTCCGAAATTTGAAAATTTTTCTTCACAGAACTTCATAAAGCTGAAACAGTCTCGAGGTCACCTGCTGTAATGATACTCTTGGTATCTTAACACTTTACTATCATAAAATAAAACTCTAAAGGTATAGTCTGGGTGCACTGCCCTGAGCTGCTGGTTTCTTGGTAGCCACACTGAACAGATAATAAATAGCTTCAGCTGTAGGAGTGGTCAAAGGTACACGAGGCATGAACCTGGGATGTGGCCTATGCAAGGGCCTTTTGCTGGTTACCAGTGGACACCCTGCTAGCCTAAGATGAAATAACATCCTTAGTTGTTCCACATAGTTTAGTCATAAAAAGGCATAATCTTTTTAATATAAATGTACATAATTGCATTTTCCGGTTTCTTTTAGGGGGGAAATTTGTTTTGAAGTACATCATTGCTCTTACCTGTTGAACTGGACATTGTTAGATTATTTGCAATGGATAAGACTATCCTGGATTATGAAAAATATAAAACATATGCATCATTACCTTACTGCATGTGCAGTTCTGCAATCTGTACTTTTGGTAACATGCTTATTAACTGATACTTAGGTTATTGGTTCCTGTAATGCCCTGGCAGTCATCGAGAACCTTGTCTCTGCAATCACACTACCTAAGTTAGAATTCCAGCTACAATCACATAGGTACTGAGTGGTCTTAAGTGTAGAATACTTAACATTTCACAGTCTGAATTTGTGTATCTTATAAAATGGGTTTAATCCTAATACCTATTTTTTTTTTTTTTTTTTATTTTTGGGACAGAGAGAGACAGAGCATGAACGGGGGAGGGGCAGAGAGAGAGGGAGACACAGAATCGGAAACAGGCTCCAGGCTCCGAGCCATCAGCCCAGAGCCTGACGCGGGGCTCGAACTCACGGACCGCGAGATCGTGACCTGGCCGAAGTCGGACGCTTAACCGACTGCGCCACCCAGGCGCCCCCCTAATACCTATTTTTGACATTGTTTTGATTGTATAAATATTTGTATATTTTACATAGGCTTACAATACATGAGAGTTAAAATGTTTTTTTCGGAAAACAAAAATGGGAATCAAATCTGAAAATGTGTATCCTCTTTTATTTTCAGAAGGGAGTAATATGGGTACTGAAGAAACTAATTTTGATCGTGGCTACATAAAAAAGAAATTGGAACATGGACTTACACGAATATGGCAGGTTTGGGTTTTTTTTAATTATTTTCTTTACAAAAGCAACTGAAACTTTCATGTCAAAGTTTTAGAAATTTGGTGTTTGAACTTTTCTGTACTTATTTGTATTCCTTATAGATTTAGTTATATGTTAGTTTTTCTTTGGACTATATCTGTCATTTAATTTAACTTCTGTAATTTAGTTCACAGTTTTATTTGTCTGTAAATCTTCTAATTTGAAAATCTCTATTGGGAATATATATATATTCCTTGGTTACATTTTTGCTTTTAGTGTCCTAGCAAATGCACACTTACCTTAAGAAATTGCTTTCTTATTGAGATACTCTATTTATTTTTATTTCATTTATTTATGTTTTCTTTCCTTTCTGTTAATTTTAGATAAAGGAAAACTAAATAGGTGATAGTTGGGTTAACCTCTAGTATAGAATGAAAAAGTTTTTTCTAAGTCAGTGATTTTGTGCCTTGAGGGCATCTTACATGTTTATTGACTGAATGTATCTTCTTAAACTTTTCTTTTACAGTTTAGTGGCATAGTTGTTATCAGATAATTAAATTTGTTAATTTCTTTAAATTTATTACTTCCTAGACAAAAGCGTAATTTCTTTGAAGATAACTCTTATTTGTTTTTTTTGGGCTGCTCTTTTGAATCATATAGTAATTCTATTCTTAATTTTTTGAGGAACTTCAGTACTATTTTCCACAGTGGTTACACCAATTTACATTCCTATCAGTAGTGCTAAATCAAGAGTTCCTTTTTTTTCACATCCTCAGCAACACTTGTTATTTCATCTCTTTTTTGATTTTAGCCATTTTGACAGGTATAGGGTGATATCTCATGGTTCTGATATCGCATTTCTCTGATGATTAGTGACATTGAGATCTTTTCATGTGTCTGTTGGCCATCTGTATGCCTTCTTTGGAAAAATGTCTACTCAGGTCCTTTGCCCATTTTTAATTGGATTATTTGAGGATTTTTTTTTGCAGTTGAGTTGTATAATTTCTTTATATATTCTCAGATATATCATTTGCATATATCGTCTCCCATTCAGTAGGTTGTCTTTCCATTTTGTTGATGGTTTCTTTCGCCATGAAAAAGCATTTTATTTTTGTGTAGTTCCAATACTTTATTTTTGCTTTTGTTTCCCTTGCCTGAGGTAAAAAATCTGTAAAGATGTTGCTAAGGCTCATGTCCAAGAGATTACTGCTTATGTTTTCTTTTAGGAGTTTTATGGTTTCAGGTGTCACATTTAGGTCTTTAATCCATTTTGAATTTGTTTTTGTGCTTAGGGAAGAAAGTGGTCCAGTTTCATTCTTTTGCATGTAGCTTTCCAGTTTTTCCAGCATCATTTATTGAAGAAACTGTCTTTTCTCCCATGGTGTATTCTTGCCTTCTTTATCATAGATTAATTGACCATACAAGTGTGGGTTTATTTCTGGGCTATTATACTCCATTGGTCTATGTATCTATTTTTGTGCCAGTAATATACTGTTTTGATTGTTTCAGTTTTGCAATATATCTTGAAGTCTGGCATTGTGATACCTCCAGCTTTGTTGTTCTTTCTCAAGATTGCTTTGGCTATTTGGGGTCTTTTTTTGTGGTTCCATACAAATTTTGGATTGTTTGTTCTAGCTCTATGAAAAGTGCTGTTGGTATTTTGATAGGGATTGCATTAAATCTGTAGGTTGCTTTGGCTGGTATGGACATTTTAACAATATTCTTTGAGTCTATGAGCAAGGAATATCCTTCCATTTGTTTGTGTTGTCTTCAATTTCTTTCATCGTTTCATAGTTTTCAGAGTAAAGGTCTTTCACCTTTTTTGGTTGTTTATTCCTAGGTATTTTATTCTTTTTGGCGCAGCAGTAAGTGGAATTATTTTCTTAATTTCTCTTTCTGCTACTTTGTTATTAGTTTATAGAAATGCTACTGATTTCTAGGTATTAATTTTGTATTTTGAAATTTTGTTGAACTTATTTTTTACTTCTAGTAGTTTTTGGGTCAAGTCTTTAAGGTTTTCTATGTATAATACCCTATAATCTGCCAGTGACAGTTTAAGTTCTTCCTTACAAATATGGATGCCTCCTTTCTTTTTCTTGTCTAATTGCTTTGGCTAGGACATCCAGTGTTGAATAAAAGTAGCAAGAGTGGGCATCTTTTTCTTATTCCTAATCTTGGAGGAAAAGCTCTCAGTTTTTTACCATTGAGTATGATGTTAGCTGTGGGTTTTTCATATATGGCCTTTATTCTATATTAAACTACTTAAAAAAAAAGTTTATTTATTTTGAAAGAGAGAGTGTGGTGAGGGGCAGAGAGAGAGAGGGAGAGAAAGAATCCTAAGCAGGCTCCATGATATCAGTGCGTGGAGCCCAATGTGTGGCTTGATCCCATGTACCCTGAGATCATGACCTGAACTGAAATCAAGAGTTACATGCTTAATCAACTGAGCCCCCCCAGGCATCCCTAAACTGCTTTTTTTTTAAAAAGTTTGTTTTTATTTTTGAGAGAAAAAGAGCAGGAGTGGGGCAGGGACAGAGAGAGAGGGAGGCACAGAATCAGAAGCAGGCTCCAGGCTCTGAGCTGTCAGCACAGAGCTCGACGTGGGGCTTGAACTCAAAAACTACGGTATCATGACCTAGGCCGAGGTAAGATACTTAATTGACTGAGCCACCCAGCTGCTCCCTTTAACTGCTTTTTAATTTATTATTAATTATGGATTTGGGCTGATGTTTTTCTGAATTTTATATATACTGGAAAGGGAAATCTCATACCCACTGAGTATAAGTGTAGGGTCAGATAGGAGTTATTTCTGATTTAATTTCCTGATATAGTCTCCTAATAACACTGATTGTACTTGAAATTGTAGAATCCATGGCAGAATTTCTGGTAATTCAGTGTACTTTGAAATACTGACCTGGCATTTCATATAGCTAGTTTCCATTCAGTCTGGCAATCTGATATCATTCCTGATATAGTAGAATCTGTTAAATATGAGGTTTAGTAAATTAAAGCATTTAGCTAGTTTAATGAAAGTGATCATTCTTTTGAGTATAGATTATTGTGTTGTACATTTCAAGCTTTAGAATATCTTCATCTCCACCACTCCCAAGTCTCATTTGCCCCCCTACCACAGTTCTCAACTAGTTCTAAACAGTATTTTGCATACATTAGGAACGCATTTGAGTGTTTGTCAGTTGAAAGTACAAGGCTCAATTCAATTTGAAAAAGCAAAACCTATGAAAAACAAATGTTTTTTGATAACATATTCAGCAGGCAAACCTGACCCAATTTGAATTCATTCAGCAACAGAACCAGACCAGTATTGTCATTAAACTTTTTGTAGTGTTTATCTCATTAAAGTGAACATTTATATGTTGCAGGAATATTAATGCATTTTATTTTGGGATACTGCCTTATACCCCACTGGGGCTGTTATATGATATATGCTATATATGTGCCATAATACATTTCTAACATCTGAAATCCTGAATTCAACACATAAGTGAGTGCGTGACAATTTGTATACTTTCGTCATAAATATAGGGATAATTAAATTCTAAGAAGATATTTAACCTTTCTGACATAAAAATTAAATTCAAAATCAGAATGACTGTGATTTTTGATACGAAAATTTTTAGAATATTTTCCATGCATTTTTACTCAACTAGAAAGTCTGTAATAAAAAAGTTTGTATCAATTGTACCATTTGGCAGAAACTGTCAATTTGAGAACACAGAGGTGAACCCATGATACTTGACCTTATGGAGCTTACAAACCTAACTATATGAAAGTCTTGATCTTCCAAGATTTTTATTTTATCTTTAAATATTTGATATGTAAGAAATTATTCATATTATTCATGTGCTTATTATTTCTTTTTACTATAGAGAATTAGGGTTGCAATATTTCTACTTTTTGTGAATTTGAGATTTTCTTTACATCCTATTAGCCACCCACTTAAAAATGTTTTGCTTGGGCATTTGGAAAAATAACCATGTATTTCTTCTTTGTGGTGGGAGTTAAGTTTTATGTGTATATTAAAGCAAGCTTATTATTAATTGTATTATTCTAATCTATATTTTATTTATTTTTTGTTTCCTTGGCCTGTGTCATTCTGAGGGAGGGGTTTTAATCTTTCAGAAGAATTGTAATTTTGTCAGGTTTTTGTTTTATTTCTAACAATAGCTTTTGCTTTTTATACTTGGATGCTAGGTTGATTGATGCTGCAATGCTAATAACCACTTTACCTACCTTCTTTGTATGTAATTCCCTTCATTAATTAAAAAAATATATAGTTCTTTTGTCCTGAGGCATTTTGCTATGAATTCTAGCTTGTTTTATTATTACCATTGCTGTGTTTATTTTGTTCATATTTTCCTTTGTGTCTTTATTTTAAATGCTTTTGGATCATGTTTGTGTCTTCTATAAATATAAAAGAAATGTTTTTTTTTGAGAGACTTTATCTTTTAATTAGGCAGTTGAATCTGTTTATATTTTTATTAGTGTTTTAATTCATAGTTCTTTAATTATTAGAGAAGGTGAACATTTAAAAACTCCATAACTTAACTGATTTGTGAATTATTTGTTTTTTGTTCATAAGTTCTAAATGATTTATATGATAATGAGTAATCTTTTGTATATCATATGTCTGTTCACTTATTTTCAATATGCAGATGATCTACATTTTTATGAAGTCAAACTATTGACCTTTGTCCTTTGTAATTTATGCTACATTTATTCTTAAACTATTTTTTCCTATGTAAAGCTCAGGTCAACATTCATCTGGTAATTATAGATATTTATCTATACATTATCTATACATTACAATCTTTACATTAATTGCTATATCCCAAGTACGTAGAGTACTGCCTAGAACACTTAATAGGTACTCAGAAAATATTTTTGCTTTATTGGGTTAATTTTTAATTTTTTGAAAACATACAAAAACACTTATTCAGCCCTTTTATATATCTTTTGATATGTGATGTAGAGAGGAAAGAGTTGTTCTTCCCCCCAAATCTAGTTGTTTTTCCTTTCACTATTTTCTGGATGATCTTTTTTCTTGTGTCTTTATTTGTGATGCCTCCTTATAGCAAGGTCCAGTGAAAAGAGACTTTGGAGGCAGAGAGACCTGGGTTCAAGTCTTAGCTTTGTCATTCATGGTGCATGTGAATTTAGAGAATTACTTGACCTATTTTCAGTTTTTTATCTCTTAGGATAATAAATGCCTGCTCAACAGAACGATTTTAGGATTAATGATAATATGTGAAGTTCTTAGCACAATGCTGACAAAAAGTAAATAATGGGCAAACAGTAGTTTTTATTGCGGTTTCTTAAGCTCATGTATATATATTAGCACTATTTCTGAGGTGTCATATTTTATTGATTCTTTGGGTATTGGTAGTATTCTTTTTTAAAAAATAGTTTTTTATGTATTTAATGCAGATAGTACAAGTCCTCCAACATCACTTACATCTTTAAAAATTTTTTTTTAAGCATTTATTTATTATTGAGAGAGAGAGAGAATGAACATGGGAGGGACAGAGAGAGGGGAAGACACAGTATCTGAAGCAGGCTCCAGGCTCTGAGCTGTCAACACAGAACCTGATGCAGGGCTTGAACTTACGAGCAGTGAGATCATGACCTGAGCTGAAGTCGGATGCTTAACCGACTGAGCCACCCAGTCACCCCATTCACTTATACCTTTTAAGCTGTCTTTTCAAAGCTTTATTTTAAAAAAAGAGGTTATTGCCTGCTTCTTATTTCTGGTGAATTTTAGAGTGATTGTTCAAAGGAAAAGTTTTTTGTGATTTGGTTAGTATTGCATTGAACCACTGCATTAATTTGGAAAAGTTGACTTGCACTATTTAGTCACTCATTCAGTCCCTTGACTCTCATTTTATTGAAATTTCTTTTGTATCCTATTAGGGTTCTTAGTTCTTTCTTATAGGTCTGATATTGCCTTTTAAAATTTTTCCTAAGTATATTACACTTTTAACATTTATTTTAAATAGAATCTCTTCGGGGCACCTGGGTAGCTCAGTCAGTTAAGCGGCCGACTTCATCTCAGGTCGTGATCTCGCGGCCCGTGAGTTTAAGCCCCGCATCGGGCTCTGTGCTGACAGCTCAGAGCCTGGAGCCTGTTTCAGATTCTGTGTCTCCCTCTCTCTGACCTTCCCCCGTTCATACTCTGTCTCTCTCTGTCTCAAAAATAAATAATGTTAAAAAAAAATTAAAAATAAATAAATAAATGGAATCTCTTCAATTTAAGGTGCTACAGCAGAAATACATGAAAACTTAATTTTTATGTATTATACATAATCACTTGAAATAGTTATCTTATTAATTCTAATTATTTTTTAATTGGTTATTTTGGGGTTTCTAGCCTACCAAGCTACACATAAGTGGTGATTTTTATCTTCATAGCCAACACTTGGGTATAATTCTTATCTTACATGTGTGTGTATGTATTAATAGTGATGATTGTGGCCATTACTATTTTTATACTGATGCTTGTGGAATTGTCTCTATGATACCACTGTAAGGATATTGGTTATTGTCCTAAATATATATTCTTAATAATATATTCCTGTCTCATTTTAATTTGTAACTATAGAATAAATGGTTCTGGGAACTTATTTTCTATATTTTGGATTTACCTGAAATATTTTTTTGTTTTGTTTTACAGGATGTTCAACTAAAAGTAAAAACCTACTTGCTTGGAACGGATTTGTCTATATTTAAATATGATGATTTCATCTTTGTTTTGGATATAATCAGCAGGTACTGTTTGAGATCTTGTTTTAATTCTTTAGTTTGTTTCATTCAACCATGGTAATCAAAGAAATCATGAATCAGTGAGTTATCAGGTGTAACTTCTTCATGGAAATGAAGACAATTGAACATTCATCATCTAATTTCTGCTGGGTTTCTGTCCTTCAGATGTCTGTAAACCATAATGAATTTGTGATGTTTAGAATTTCTTCAAACATCCATTTTTTTGGTTTGTTATCTTTGAAGAAAGATGACCTAGACTACTTTTGTTCTATAAGGATGTTACTGAAATTAATATGAATTTTTTTATCCAACTAGGTTGATGCAAGTTGGAGAAGAATTTTGTGGTAGCAAATCTGAAGTTTTGCAAGAGTCCATCAGAAAACAAAGCGTCAATTATTTTAAGAACTACCATAGGTAGGAACTCTAATAAAATGTGAATAGACTTATGTACATAATGAGAATACTTTGTCTCATGTTTAAACCTTATAGCATTAATTGGTTTAAAACAATTACTTTTGAATTTGGAAGAATTTGTTCTTTGAAGTCTTTTTAAGATGGTTAAGGACTTTTTTCCCTCCAATATCCCATAAAATAAAATACCCTCATTACTTATTTATTATAAATTTAATAGATTGTTTTGAGGGGCTCAAAATGTTGAACTAAATATTAAACCAGTTTCTCTTTGGGTGAAAGATTATTATTATGTCAGAGTTCACCAAAACAATTTGGCCACTATTCTATACCTCCATATGTGGTGTGAGCTGGTAAGAAAGTTAGATGGGTGGAGTCAGCGCTCATTGAGGGGTTACTTAAATGCATCTGCCTTTTAGGAGTAAGAAGGCTTCTAAAGAACAGGACATGATATTTAGGATCAAGCCACAAAGTCAAGATTATGTATTACATTCCAAAACAGTCATCACTGACTTTAGAAAGGGTGATTAGGAATGGTTTTGGGAATGGAGGAAGGTAGGAAAGAATGTTTAATTAGCAATGTGATTGGATAATTAAAGCAGCATTAAATCGAGAGAGCTATTTGTTAGCCCTTTCCTGATACAAGGTGAGCCCTGTACTATATGTACTGTATCCCTTATATACAATTTATCATTTGAATTGTATCTTAATTTTATTGTACATTTTTACTTTTTAAAATTTTGACTTTTTAAAAAATTTTGTTTTTACATTTATTCGTTTTTGAGAGACAGAGAGACAGAGCACAAGTGGGGGAGGGGCAAAGGGAGAGGGAGACACAGAATCCGAAGCAGGCTCCAGGCTCTGAGCTGTCAGCACAGAGCCCAATGCGGGGCTCGAACCCACAAACCGCGAGATCATGACCTGAGCTGAAGTCGGATGCTCAACTGACTGAGCCACCCAGGTGCCCCAAGGTTTGATTTTTTTGGCTGTTATTTGATGCCAGGGTTGGTGAGGATTTTAAATTCTGTTTTTTCTCCTTGTTCAGGGTCAATACATGGTTACAGTCATTGATGTCATATCAGAAGAGAGATTATTGGACATCAAACTATTAACTAATTTATTATTAAATATATTTAAGTACAAGTGTTCTGTGTTAATTGTGAACTATTAAATATGTTTTGAAAGGGATTTAGATTGATCCAGTACAAAAGTAGAGCCTTTGAATTTTATAATTGAATTGAAGAGAATGTTTAGAAAATTAAAAAAAATTTTTTTTAATTGATCATATCTCAGGAAAACAGTGGAAAGGGGACAGCATGAAACACTAACACTGCCTTTGTTTATTTATAATTTTTTTTTCCTGTTAAAACTTAAGCCATGTTGAAACAGACGGCCTGACTTGTATGCATTGCTGTACAAAAGGAGCAGTTTTTATTTTACTTTATGGAGCCTGACATGGGGCTTGAACTCAGAACCCTGAGATCAAGACCTGAGTTAAGATCAAGACTTGGATGTTTAACCAACTGAACCACCCAGGTGCTCCAAAATAATTAGTTTTTATTTTATTTTTATTTTTTTTAATTTTTTTTTAGCGTTTATTTATTTTTGAGACAGAGATAGAGCATGAACGGGGTGGGTCAGAGAGAGAGGGAGACATAGAATCTGAAACAGGCTCCAGGCTCTGAGCTGTCAGCACAGAGCCCGACACGGGGCTCGAACCCACGAACTGCGAGATCATGACCTGAGCTGAAGTCGGACGCTTAGCCGACTGAGCCACCCAGGCGCCCCTAAAATAATTAGTTTTTAAATCAGAGGTGGGAAAGGATAAGGAACTATGAAGGAACCAGAAGCCTCACTTACCTGTCAGAATGAAAGCATGCCACGTATGCATTTTCAAAGATTACTTTTATTCAGTAAGACAGCTGGGAGACATTTTGGTGTTTCTAGTGACTGCAAGATTTGTGCAATGCAAAAACACTTATTTAATTATCTCTTTTCTGCTTTTTACTTCACTTGTTGTCAAAAGGTGTCTGTCATCTATGGCAGCCAGGCACGGGCATTTCTAGACTATGACCATGATGGAGTTTCCTCACCAAAGTTCACCTTGATGAAATTAGAGGTTGTAGAAATGAATTGTTAAATGTTTCCACAACACTCAAAGTTTTAATGGACTTCTCTTAGAAGTGTTTATGAAATTTGTTTCCCATTGAAGAGGCTGTACTGTATTTAAAAAAAAAATTTTTTTTAATGTTTTATTTATTTATTTATTTATTTTTTTTTTTAACATTTAGTTTTGAGACAGAGAGAGACAGAGCATGAACGGGGGAGGGTCAGAGAGAGAGAGAGAGAGAGAGGGAGACACAGAATCTGAACCAGGCTCCAGGCTCTGAGCCATCATCACAGAGCTTGATGAGGGGCTTGAACTCACGAACCGTGAGATCATGACCTGAGCCGAAGTCGGACGCTTAACCGACTGAGCCACCCAGACGCCCCTAACATTTTATTTATTTTTGAGAGAGACAGACAAGAGTGTGAGCGGGGGAGGGGCAGAGAGAGAGAGGGAGACACAGAATCTGAAGCAGGCTGCAGGCTCTGAGCTGTCAGCACAGAGCCAGACGCGGGGCTGGAACCCATGAACCGTGAGATTGTGACCTGGGTCAAAGTCAGATGCTTAACCGACAGAGCCACCCAGGAGCCCCTATACTGTATTTTTAGAAAGAGAGCTGGACTGGGAGATAGACTTGGGTTCTTATCCCACTTTTGCTGCTTGCCAGCTCCCTGACATTGGACAAATCATTTAACTTCTCTGGGATATTGGTTCTATCAACTGCAAAATGAGGTGGCTAGTCAAAAAGGTCTCCATAAGTGTTGCCAGCAGATCTTGTCCTTTTTTTCTTGCTGCATTGTATGTTAGGCTGTTGGGATACGTTAAAAAGTAAACATTTAACTTTCTTTTAAAGATTTTTCTCTACTCCCAGTTTCTAAACAAGTCTAGCTTATATACTGGCTATAGTCATTATCTCTCCAACAGCTGCCATTTAGAAAATTACAATAAAAATCATTTGGTAAAATTAGTGCCAACCATTAATGTGTTCTGAAGTGTATCTTTTTCTTTATAAAGCAAGATAAACTTTACAGGTGGTTTAGAAATGATGCCAATGTATGATAATACTGAATTGACAGAAGTCATTGCATTAGCTAGTGATGAATCTAAATCTATTAAATGCCAATTTAATGTCTTAGTCACCAAATCAAATTATACTACATAAATATTGAAAAGCAGAATGAAGCATGGTGAAATACAGATCAAGTGGGTTTTAATTTTGTTAATAAAAATGTTAAAATATGCTCACAATTTGTTTCATGGTTTTCTACTACCAAATAGAGCTTTTGAGAATGAAGAAATTCTTGGACCAAATTATTCAGACTTAGAGTCTACTTAGACTATTGGTTTGAAAATGTAGGCATAATAAAAAGATGAAAATAGAAGCATTTTACTCTTTGGGTGGAACATCTTCTGTTTATAAAGTGTGCTCCTGTTGGCTTGTGATAGTTGTATAAAAGACTGTATGCAATTATCTTTTTCTAGGGCAAAATTATATGAGACTATGAGGGAGCACAGTCTATATCAATATGAATTCTTACCTTACAAAAATATAGGTTTTATTCCCCCAAATTCCTTTATGTTCATGTACCAAGTTTGTATACATCCGAAGCAATCCTTCTGCCAGATGCTGCAGAATTCCCAAAGCACAAATTCTTGGATTTAAATAGTAATGACAAAAAAATTATGTAGAATATGTAATTGTCAAAACATTCTATTTAAAACAAGTGCATTTTAATTTTTAATTACTCTAATAATCAAATCTTATAAAATATTTTCAAGGATCCTAAAGGTCCAGCAACTGGTGTTAAAAGAGGGGAGTGGTCACCTATCCTTTTAGGGAGAAAAACTCTCCCATTGCCTGAGTAAGAAAGTTTTATTTATTTTTTTTATTTTTGACAGAGAGAGAGAGAGAGCATACGTGCGTGCATGTAGGGCAGAAGGAGACAGAGAATAGTAAGCAGGCTTCACACTCAGCCTGGAGCCCAATGTGGGGCTTGATCTCAGAACCATGAGATCATGACCTGAGGTGAAATCAATAGTCAGATGCCTAACTGACTGAGCCATCCAGGCTCCCCAAGAAAGATTTACTTTTAAAGTATCTTTAAGATGTGTGTTTCTAGGACCAAGTTTATTATCCATATACAGTACTTCTCTTTGTTTTCTACCTGGACCAAGTGATTTAACTGGAGGATGCATGGTACCTTTGCTTGTACCTTGGTGGAGGTGGCTCGGAGGATGTACAAAGTTGGGTTTGTTAGCCAGAGTGCCTGCATGTAGCTTTTCCAGTATGGTGATCTCAGAATGGTTGGGCTTCTTATATGGCAGCTGGCTTCCAATAACACTAATTTTCCAAAAGACACAGGTAGACGCTTCATGGCCTTTTCTGATGTATGTTTAGAAACCATGTAGTCTTGGATGGCTCAGTTGGTTAAGCGTTTGACTCTTGATACTGGCTCAGGCCATGATCTAGTGGCTGTGAAGTTGAGCCCTGTGTTGGGCTCTGTGCGAAGCATGGAGCCTGCTTAAGATTCTCTCTCTCTGCCCCTCCCTCCCTGCCCTCAAAACAAACAAACAAACAAACAAACAAACAAAAAAAGTCGTACAGTCCTTTTACCACATTCCTTGGAATACAAGCCTGTCATGAGGTTGGCCCAGATTCAAGAGGAGAGAAATTTGATGGGATACTGGTAAAGTCATGTCGCAGGAGAGAATGTGTGTGGGATAGGAGATATTGTTGCAACTCTCTTCACTGTATTTCTGGGGAGAATAGGAAAAATATTTTTCAGAAAACAGACGTTCTTGAATTTGATTATAATGGTACCAATAAATTATTTTTAGCATTTAAAATAATCTACTGTAAATTAGATTACATAAAAATAAAAACATTTGCATCTCTATGCAGTAGGCCTTAAATTTTTGAGTTAAATTGGGAACAGAATCTTCATGGTGTATATCTGATGTCAGATTAACTCCCTCTGCAACAGAACACAGTAATAGTGGGTGGACCACTATTAAACTCCACTTATACTATTGTTAAGAGGAGGAGTATAAACTCCTCCTTTATACTATTGTTATTGACTTCCAGTTTTCTTCCCGCTGGTAAAGTATTTGGGGGCAGTGTGGTGTTATCAGTGGCCTTAGGTTCCTGCCTCTATTGTGCTACTCACTAACTTCACCTCCTCAGTAATTTGGTTTTCTTCTCTGAGCATCAACTTCCTTCTCTTACAAATATGATGGGCTTGTACTGGCATCTTTACCTTCTTTGAAGTCTTTGTTTTTATCATTCGTTTTTGGAATCTGCCTTATATTGCATCAAGTCTTTTATCAAGTTAAATAAAAGATCGGGGTATCACACAGTTCTAATTCATGGATTTTTTTTTTCCTTTAATTCAGAGGTCAGTACATTTGAGATGCTTCTCAGATTGGTCATTGTTCTTCTTTACTATATTTGCCCTTTACAATCTTTCAAACTTCGTTTTAATTGTACCTGTTCTTTTGTATGCCACAGAAGCTTCTTTGTATCCTACTTGTATCTTATTTCTAAAAGACACAGAGGGCACCTGAACTGCTTAAATAGTAATAACTAGGATTGCTCTTCAAGTAATGTGTCTGCAGTCATATCTGTTATTCAGCATCTGATTGCAGTTTGTAGTTTGTATACACACTGCTTTTTCATCATAACTGCTATTCTTTGTGTGTATTAGTAGAGTAAAATAGAAGAAAGAAGTAAAATGCAAATCTTCCAATTTGTGTAAAATGTTCTTGGGCAAAAAGGTGTAAAGGAAGTTTTCTGTGGCTCTAATGAATCAATTTGGACAATATTAACCAATTTATCATTTATAGTCACAAAATAAGTAGATTTTTCAACTACAGTGCAATGAAAAGAATAAGATTTGGAAATAAAGGACCCTCTCTCTGCTGCCTCCTAGTCATGACCTTGCGACCCTTCATAATTGGATTGACATTTCCTAAGGCCCCTGGTGTCCATATTTTTAAAATAAGCCTGCCTTTATTGCAGACAATTTAGGGAGTGGAGTGAGAGGATTATTAAGGATTTATCTTTTGAAAAAAATATTAAAGTGTAATATTAAAGTGTACATACATCTTAATGGACAAATCCATAAATTTTTACATATGTGTATACCACATAAACTACCCAGATTAAGATACACAATTTTCCAGTCAAAACCATCCTTAGAGGTAACCACTGTTCTGACTTCTATCACTGTTGATTAGTCATGCCTGTTTTTGAACATTCTCTAAAGTCTTTTTTATGCTGTTTTGAGTTTTGATTTGTATTTAAAGTTTCCAGTTGTTTCTTGCACATATGCATACACACACACACACACACACACACACACACACACACATATACATATATAAATTGACTTAGTATGTTGACCTGAAATTCCTGTGATCTGGTGGTTAAATTAGCATTTTATTAAATCTAATAGTTGGAGATTCTTTTGAATTTTCTGTGTATACAGTTATGTCATTTGTGAATAATGATGGTTTTATGTATTCCTTTCTGATCTTTGTACTGGTTAAGACCTCTAGCACAGTTTTGAATACAAGTCATGACAAGTGTGTGTGGGGGGTGTCTTAATTGTGCAGTGCTTTGTTGTTAAGTATCATATTTGTGGTAGTCGGTTGTAGATACTTTGTATTAGATTAAAGAAATTCCTAAGAGACAAAGTAGACTTTAAGTCAAGAAGTATTGCTAAAAATAAAGAGAATACTTCATAATAATAAGGGGTTACTCATTAGGAAGAACAATAATTCTAAATTTGTATGCCCCTACTGACATAACTCTTAAACATATAAAGCAAAATATTCAGACTAAAAGGAGAAATAGACAATTCTATAATGATAGGATTTTTTTATATACCACTTTTCATGATTGATAATGAAGGCAGACAAGAAATCACTAAGGATATGTGTTTGACCAACATTCGCCTCATTTGTGTTTGTGTGTGAGAGAGAGACACACACAATTACAGAATATGTATTTTTTTCAAGAGCACACAGGAAGTTTATCAAAATTGATCATCTGTTGTGCCATAAAGCAAGTACTTAAAAAATGTCAAAGGATTGAAATTACAGAGATTATATTCTCTGACCACAGTGAAATTAAACTAGAAATAAGTAACAGAGAGGTAACAAGAAAAACCTACCAGTTTTTGGAAATTAAGCAACCTATTTTTAGTGGTCAAAGAAGAATCATATTGGAAGTTAGAAAATCTTTTTAAATGAATAATAATGAAACCATGACATCAAAATTGTGGGATTCACCTAAAGCAGAGGGTGGAGAGTTTCTAGCTTTAAGTTCATGTTTTTGGAAAAGGAGAAAGTTTGAAAATCAGTACACTTAACTTCACTTTCAAAAACTTACAAAGATGACAGCAAATTAAACAAGAAGAAACAGAGGGAGAAAAATGATAAGAGCAGAAATCACTGAAATAGAAAGCAAATGTATAGTAAAATTCTATAAAACTACTAGCAAGACTGAGCCAAAAAAAAAGAAAACAAATTTTCAATATCAGCATTTAAAAAGAGGGTACTTATAGATCCTAGACATTAAAAATATAATAGGGTGTCAACTATACTTCGATTAAAAAAAGAATACAGTAAATGTTTAGTAATATAGATATGTAATAAAATGATAGGAACAGCCTTCTGCTAATGAAATTGACAATGTAGATGAAAAGAGCAAGTTTCTTATAAAACGAAATTTAATAAGGTAACAAAATGAAATACAGAAAATCTGAATAGACATATGTATTTTAAAGAAGTTGAATATGCACTTTAAAACATTTCCATCTCGGGGCGCCTGGGTGGCTCAGTCGGTTAAGCGGCCGACTTCGGCTCAGGTCATGATCTCATGGTCTGTGAGTTCGAGCCCCGCGTCAGGCTCTGTGCTGACAGCTCAGAGCCTGGAGCCTGTTTCAGATTCTGTGTCTCCCTCTCTCTCTGCCCCTCCCTTATTCACACTCTGTCTCTCTCTGTCTCGAAAATAAATAAACGTTAAAAAAAAAATTAAAAAAAAATAAAACATTTCCATCTCTAGGCCTGCTGCCTTTCCTGGTAAATTCTACCCAACTTAAGGAGGAAAAATCAACACCACTCCTTCAGAGAATAGAGGAAAAGGGAATGCTTCATAATGTAGTTTATGAGTTCATCATAGCACTGGTACCAAAACGTAACAAGGACATTACAAAAAGAAAAATTATAGGCTAGTATCTCCTAAAAATATAGATGTAAAACTTCTAAACAAATATTAGCAAATTGCATTCAGTGATACCTAAAAAGGATAATAACATCACAAACAGATAATGTTTAAGAGGGAGAATAAGGTTGACTAAATATTTAAAATTAATTTAATTTACTAACAGGATATAGGAAAAATACCATAAAGATCATCACAGTAGGTGAAGAAAAAATTTTGATAAAAAAATTCCACCTTATTTCATAATTTTAAGAAATCATGTTTCTGTGTAATTTTTACTTTCAGTCTAATTATGGCCTTACATTTAAAGTGTATCTCATGTAAATAGCATGTAGTTTGTTTTGTTGTGTTGTTGTTTTATTATTTTTTTTAATGTTTATTTATTTTTGAGAGAGAGAGAGAGAGAGAGAGAGAGCAAGCAGGGGAGGGGCAGAGAGAGAGCGGGAGACACAGATTCCGAAGCAGGCTCCAAGCTCTGAGCTGTCAACATGGAGCCCGACATGGGGCTTGAACTCATGAATCTTGAGATCATGACCTGAGCTGAAGTCAGACGCTTAATTGACTGAGCCACCCAGGCACCCCCAATGTTGCTGTTGTTTTTAAATACAGTCTCATGAGTTTTGTATTTTGTTTTAACTGTTTTTCCTATTTCCATTTAATGTATTCAATTGGCATTAGTTGAGTTTAAATCCATCATATTGTTTTATTTCTAAAAGTGTTATTCTTTTTTCATTTATTAATTGTCCTCCTTTCTTTTGGATTGATCATGCATATTTTTTACTTTTATACTGTTTTTTTTTTTTTCCTTCAGTTAGCTTCTTAAAAATGGATTCTTATAGTGGTCACTGTCATTTCACTGTGCACTCCTGTTCTGTTATAGTTGATCTTAGGTTAGTATACTTCCAGAGTAATGTAAGAACCAACTTTCTAACTGCATTTACTTTGTCTTACCCTTCTAGTGTCTTTCTGTGTTTTTATTGTATACTTTTACTTCCTGTCTTATTTTTTGTATACTCCTTATGCAGGAGGGGTTTACTAAAGCTGCTTTTGTCTGAGTTGGTACCTTTTATCACTGTAATAGTTTTATATTATTAGGTAATAAATTGCTGTGATCTTAACAGCTTAAAACAATATCCATTTATTGCGTCACAGTTCTGAGGTTTGACGTCTGGATCAGCTTGGTGCTCAACTTTAAGGTCTCACAGAGCCAAAATCAAGGTGTAAGCAGGGCCGGGCTCTAATCAAAAGGCTTTGAGGAAGAATACACATCTGAGCACATTCAGGATGTTGGCAGAATTCAGTTTCTTATGGTTTTAGGATTGAGATCCGTATTTTCTTGGTGGCTATCAGCAAGGGAACATCCTCAGCTTTTAGAAGCTGCTCACCCATCCTTGCACACGACCATTTCCATCTTAAAAGCCAGTATTGGCACGTTGAGTTTTTTCATGCTTTGACACAAACACAGAGGAAAAGACACACACAGAGAAAGTAATATGAAGATTGGCAGAGATTGGAACGCTGAGGCTACAAACCATAGAATGGTGATAACCACCATAAGCTGAAAGAAGCAAGGAACACATTTGTAGATGATGTTTGGAGCTTCTGCAGAGAGTATAGCCCTGCTGACACCTTGATTGCAACCTGGTGAATACTGTTTCAGACTCTGGCCTCCAGAGCTGTTAGAGAATAAATTTCTGTTGCTTTAAGCCACTCAGGTTCTGGTGGTTTGTTACAGCAGCACCGGAAACCAATACAGAGTGGAATTCCCAGGTTAAGTGGTAACTCCACGCTTAATGTTTTGAAGAACCCCCAAACTGTTTCCCAAAGTGGCTGCCCCATTTTAAATTCCCATCAGCACTGTATAAGAGCTCTCATTTCTACAGATCCTTATCAATACCTGTTATTGTCGATCTCTGAGTATAGCTGTCTCAGTGGTGTGGTGTCTCATGCTTTTGATTCCATTTCCCTAATGACTGATGATATTCAACATTTTTTTATATGCTTATTGGTCATTTGTAAATCTTTGCAGAAATGTCTGATCAAAACCTTTGCCCATTTGTCAGTTGGGTTATTTGTCTTTTTATTGTTGAAATGTAAGAGTTGTAAACTTTTATAGTTCTGAGTTCTTACATTAGGTCTATGGTCCATTTTAGTTCATTTTTGTATGTGGTGTGTGGTTCGGGCACAATCACTTTTGGAATATTCTCAGCCATTACCTCCTTAAATACTGCTTCTGTTCATTTCTCTGTCCTCTCAATTCAGTTGCATGCATACTAGATGTTTTGACTGTGACTCATCTATCTTTTATGATCTTTTCTGTTGCTTCTTCTATGTTTTCAATTCATGCTTCAGTTTGGATAGTTTCTGTCAATCTGTCTGTCTTCTGTTTACTTAACCAATTTTTAACTCAAGGTGATTATATTTTTCAGTTACAGAATGTCTGATTCTCTTTTTGTTTTTATTACTGCAATTCTTTGAAATTCTCTTTTCTACCCATTTTGTACTTCTTTTTCTCTATTTTATTTAACTTAATTATAATAGTTATCTTAAAGTCCCCCTCTGTTAATTCTAATATTTGGAGCAGTTTTTGCTGTTTATAGATTTACCTATTTATTGTCTCTTTACTTTAGAACCTGTGGATTTTTTTTAAAAATCTAGATTTTGGTTTTGGCAGTTTAGTAATAACAATGAAGCTGTTACAAGAAGGGAAAAGTAGGGGCGGGCACTGGCCCTTTTGTTTCCTGGGTCAACTGGAAAGAAGTAGTTATTCTTCTGGAACTGCCTATATAATGTATGATTGATATATATATATATATATATATATATATATATATATATATATATATATATATGTGATCCACGATAGTAAACCGCAATAGCATTAAAAAAGTAAGAAGAGATCAATATGATGTAAATGATTAGTGCAGTGCTGGCCATATAAGTACCATATTTACTAATTTAATTTGTAAATGCTGTGTAGAGATAGGGACTGAGCTAAATATATTTGGAGACTGATAATCATCTTGATCTTGTGGCTTAGTAAGTATGATTAAGATCTTTGCTGTTTAGCATAAAGCATTTATTAGTGTTAATGATCTCATAAACTTTGTAAATTATTTCTCTGTTTTTTGGCATTGATATATAATTAGCTAGGGATAGTTTAAGTATGTGAATTGGTGAGTAGCTTTTAGTTTAATCCCTTAATTAAAATATCATTTCCTGTACATTATTTTTGTAATAAAGATATTGTGAGTTTAGTAAATATTTGAGAATTTTTTTCTCTTAACGATAAGATAGTAACAAGTAAAAGTAAATGTTTGTGTTTGCTGTGTTGATTTGAATGGATTCTCAAAGTTGATTGTGATTATGATGATAATTCTATAATCAAATTTTATTTTCTTAAATCTTGTGTGCAGTTTACTTTTCTCCTAACTTTTTGGAGTGTTTTCTTTTTTTAAGGACACGGCTTGATGAATTGAGGATGTTTCTAGAGAATGAGACCTGGGAGCTTTGTCCCGTTAAGTCAAATTTCAGCATTTTGCAACTTCACGTAAGTGTTTCTTAGGAACAAATAAATCTGTCTTTTATTTAGTCATCTTTTTTAAAAAACCCAGATATTAAAAAATCATTCATAAAATCATTATAGTGTCTTCCTTCCTTCCTTAATAGTGATTAATAGCAAACCTCTTTTGTAAGAGTGATCCTTTTATAGATGTCAAAATCTGTCTCTTTTTACAAATTCTGTTTATGCACTTCAGGAAAGCTCTTTTGCCTAATCTTTTTCTTTTGATTTCAGAAGAAGATCTAATAATGATTTATTTAAATTTTGCAGAAAATTAATCAGCTGTATTTTGATGGTCTTTAATGAAAAAGCTTATATTTACAGAATATTTGTAATTTCTTTTTTTTTTTTTTAATTTTAAAATTTTATTTTAGACAGAGAGCTCAGAGAGTATGCAGGTGGGGGAGAGGATTAAAGAGAAAGAGAGAAAGAGGGAGGGAGAGAGAATCCCAAACAGGCTCCACCAGTGCAGAGACTGACATGGGGCTCGATCTCATGATGCTGGGATCATGACCTGAGCCAAAATCAAGAGTTGGATGCTCAACCTACTGACCCACCCAAGCATCCTTGTTTGTCGTTTCCTAAAGGGACTAATAGATTCCTAATTTATGTTGCAACTCGTAAATGTGCCTTGTAGTGAGACAATTCCTCAGAAATAAAAGAGGTACTTATAAAAAATACTCTTAATTAATTTTTATTAGTTAATTTATTCCTTGCATCTTTATAGAATATATGATCTATGAAAATATTAATTGAGTTGTTTTCTAAGCCTTGGTTGAAACACACTTGTAGATAAATACTCCTTGTGTGATAGATGATGATCTACAAATACCAAATGTCAAAACACAATATATAATTAGATCCCTGCATTAAAGATCCAGTATGTTTAGCTTTTGCCCTTGGAAGGAATGGCATTCTAGAAGCAACTTTTGTATTCTGGATAAATGTAAAGAATACATGATTAGAAGTTTTATGTAAGGATAGTCTTTATGGTTTTTTAAGAACTAACTCCTTATTCAGTTCTGTCATATTGCCTTCCTAGTGTGGAAATATTAAATACAATGAAATGTGTTGATTAATAAATGCTTGAAAGACAGCAAAATTAACATTGATTTTAACATTATTTTAAAAATCTTAATATGATTCCTTAACATTATTTAGAATTCTAGCATTGATTTTTAGAATCCCTACTTAAATAATTTTGTTTGAATTTGTATTTAACTATCAAATTATGTTTGTGTATATAAGCACATGTACTTGTGTAAATATAAAACAATTTTTTTACAAGATACATTTGAAATATTTCTATCCAATTGAACATTATCTCCTTTAAAGTAGTTACCTTGAATTTTCAGTTTTGCAAGGTGGATACAGATCTACTGTACAAGATTTTGCCTATAGTTAAAAGTACTGTTATTATGCACTTAAAGTTTTCTTAAGACAGTAGTTCTAGGGGTGTCTGGCTGGCTCAGTTGGTGAAGTATGCAACTCTTGATTTCAGGGTTGTGGGTTCAAATCCCATGTTGGGTGTGGAGATTAATACTTAAAATCTTTAAAAAAAGAGAGAGTAGAGCTCATGTTAAGGGTTCTAACAACTATTTTAAAAAGTAGTTACTTTAAAAACTATTCACAAATGAGATCGTGTTCACTTGACACATGTACTATAGATTTGGTTTAAAAAATCATCTCATTAATTTAGCGTCTTCCCTTGTTTAGAATGATAAAAATAATGGCATTGTTTTTAAGCATTATTATGAATTTGATTTAATGTGTAGTTGCAATTTAAAAAGAAAATAAACACATCATTTGAAATTTAACAAGCCTATGTAATTTTTAAGAATATTATCTTTGAATATGAAAAATGTGAAATTTAGTATTAATATTAAAAATATTAAAAACATTACCAAATTGCAAAATTACCAAATTTTTGTGAAAAATCATCAAATCAAGAGATTTGGAATTCAAATAAACTTTGAAGATTATTCCATCTTTTCCACTAATAAGCAATGTGATCTTGAACTCAGCACTGAATCCCTCTGGACTACCTCAGTTTCCTCTTATGGGAAATGCATGATTTGTGCTGGGTGCTACAACTCTTTAGCATTAGCATTGTGGTTCTCTTACTGTAGATTGACTCTCTCATTTTATAGGTGAGGAAATTGAGGCACAGAGAAGCCAGGTGACATTCCCAACATATGTAAGAAGTTAATGGAATATAATTGATTAATGGCAAGCTTTAGGTCTAGAAGATGTTATCATTTGACCTCAGTATGTGTGTTTGTGTTATCTGCTTCTAGATATATGAAGAAAAATAAATGCAAGTTTATAGAATGAAAGTTTTTAAGTTCTTCAGTGCAATATAACAAAGAAAGATTTTGATGTATTTTTGTAGAATATCTCAAATGGTGTAAACATATAAGTATACAAGGTGTCTGACCTAACAATTTTTATTGTGGCCTTTTTATTGATTAAAACCATATTCTGCTAGGTCTTTGGTGCTATGTGAAATTTTTTAGAATTATTCAAATTCAAGTTGTTTTCAAAAACTTTCTGTGCAGTTCCATAAAGTAAGCCAAAAGTAGCTTGATTTAGGTAATGCTTTTAAAGTGATATCAGCACCTGAGTTGTCTTTAGGGAAAACTTTGAGCATATATTTTCAAGTTTGTGTTTTCAGACAACTTTGAAGATTTAAAAGTGAATAACCTGAAGAATCAGGTTTAATTTTTTTTTTCTCTAACTCTGCATGTACATTGATGGAATATATTATGTACTTGAATTTTATTGTTGTTGCTAAAAGATATCTGACTCATTTTTTTTAATGTCTAGGAATTTAAATTCATGGAACAGTCTCGTTCCCCATCAGTTTCACCTAGTAAGCAGCCAGCCTCAACTTCTTCAAAAACAGTGACCTTGTTTGAGCAGTACTGTAGTGATGGGAATCCATTTGAAATTCAGGCCAACCATAAAGATGAAGAAACAGAAGATGTCCTGGCTTCTAATGGGGTATGTAGTGTTTTTAAAACCTATTGTGGAATGTAAGTGAGATTTTCTTATTGAAAAGTGTTCTCTACCCAAGGAGCAAGGTGATTGGCCAGACCCATTTATCCATTCACCACCCATCTTCCTACCTATATGCTTATATACCTGCGATAACACTTGTACAGTAATGGCTTTATAGTATGCTCTGTTGAAAATGTCCTTTTGAAGAATACATTTTGCCTTTATGTTTATTTTGTGCTCTTATTAGATTTCTGTATGTTCTTACTAGATTACTGAATCAGGTAGGGGTAGTTTCTTCACTGCATATTTATGTGATTTGTTGGATAGATGGATGAGGGAATAGATCATCTGCACTTACTTCTCATCCTCTCTCTTGGGCACCTGAATGATTTTGTCCATGTTCCTTTATTTGAGAGAGTAATGTCTTGCTTGGTTACCTGGCCGGGATGTTTAGAAGTACAATGTTTTAACACTTTGAACAGCTCAAAAAACATAATATAAACCAGAGTTTGTGTGAGTTAATGGAAAGGATTTGAAGGCAGTTGGAATGAATATCACCTTTATTATTTATTAGATGTGTGTTCCTTGGCAACTTATTTTAACTTTGTGATCCTCCGTTTCCCTATATTTACAGTGAGGGAATGCTTACTTCACAGTTACCTGTGTTTATACAGTTTTTAATTTGGATGGGTTCTTCTCATCTTCATCACTTCCAGACGGACCCTGTATGATTTTTATTTTAGATTTAATGAAGCCGAAGTGAAACTGTTCAGATTTGACAAAAATCTGTTGAAATTGTGTGTGTATTTTAGTTTTGGCATTTTTATTTTTTGTTTAGTGAAGATATAATTTAAAAAAACATTGCCATGAAAGTATACCATTTGTTATGTTTTATCATAAAGTAGAAATTATTTCATAGGAAGCCGTACTTACATTTGTAATTTAGTAATTCTGGGTGACACTTTGCCTCTATAAAGCAGACTAAACTGAGAGGAATTAAAAGTCTTTTCAACATTTTGAAATAATATATCCACCTGTACTGATGATTTGTTAATTGAATCTCACATAGCATTTGATTCTCATTATTCGTGTCAATTGTGGTCTATAAAGTCCCTCTGAACGCTGAATTAGTAAATACAGAACCATTGTTCCTAGGTGAAATACGGGATTCAGTTCCTGTGAGCCTTTGGTCACATTTTCATCAACCGATCAATGTATAACCTTGTTTTATGTATGTTTTTGCTTAAAGACATCTAAGTTAATATAAAATGTTGGTCTATTAACGTTGAACTCACAGCCAGCAGCACTATAATTCCTGCCTGAACGAAGCTTATCTAACACATGTATTTTTACTATAAGATATACTACAGTCTTGTGCTCAGGAGCACTAGACAAAACTTTAGTCCTACACTTAGGAGCCATTCTAAACAGTGAAATCACCAGCAAAAAGCACAGATATTTTTTTAATGTGGCACTAAATAGACAGTGAAATGGACATTGTTTAAGTAAGAGAGATGAAGGGATGCCTGGGTGGCTCAGTCGGTTGATCATCTGACTCCTGATTTCGTCTCAAGCCATGATCCCAGAGTCATGGGATTGAGCCCCGCATTGGGTGCCATGCTGAGCATGGAGCCTGCTTAGAATTCTCTCTCTCTCTCTCTCTCTCTCTCTCTCTCTCTCTCTCTCTCTCTCTCTCCCCCTCTGGTCCCTCTCCCCTGCTCGTGTTCTCTCTCTCTCTCTCTCTCTCTCTCTCAAGTAAATTTAAAGGGACGCCTAGATGGTTCAATCGGTTGAGTGTCTGACTTCGGCTCAGCTCATGATCTCGCGGTTCATAAGTTCGGGCCCTGTGTCTGGCTCTGTGCTGACAGCTCAGAGCCTGGAGCCTGCTTTGAATTCTGTCTCCCTCTCTCTCTGTCCCTCCCCTGCTCACACTCTGTCTCAAAAATAAACATTAAAAATTTTTTTTAATAAATTTTAAAATAAAATAAATACAATTTCTAAAAAAAAGAAAGTAAGATAGATGAGGCAAAAAGGTAGAGCATTACTTTGTTTGCCTTCAGCTAGGAATGTGCATTTTGGGTAACTCAAAAGTTTCTGCATACTCTATGCATATCCATGGTTGACAGTGAAGGTGTCGTGAATGTTGGGGTTACAAATAAAGTTTAGCAAGTAGGGAAGTTTGCAAACACAGAATCCTTAAAAATGAGGATCTCTTGTACTGTGGAATCATGAAGCTCTGTTGTTATAACCAGAATGTCCTGGTGTGTGTGAATTACCTTTCTGAATGTTATCACGATCACATTGTATACAAGTGGGTAAGAATGCCTATAGAATTCTTGTTTGCTGTTATTAATATGTGATCTAATCTTTCTAGGTACCACATAAGTTCTTGAGAGTTAAGGTCGAGATCTTACTATGGCCTGTCCCACTGCTTTCGACTTTCAAAAAAATGTGTTGAATTAGGGGACCAATTTCTTTCCATGTTGTCTTTATACTGGTCTCCTCAACTGGAATATGGGGATAAAACTTTGTCATAGAATTGTTTTGAAGATTCAGTGAGAAAATTCATGAAAACACTTAGCACTTAACACTGAAGAAATGTTAGCCATTATTTAATCATACTAACTTAAAATATTAAGCGATAATGCTATTGCTGCAACTGCTTTCTTTCCTGAGTCTGGACTCCACTGTCCTCTCCCATGCTGGCACTGGGCCATGGTGCCATAAAGATGATGAAAAGGTTAGATAGGCACCCTTCCTCTCAAGAGGAAATCCACCATTTTTGCCCTTGCTCTCATTAGTCCCATGGTACTAAGCATAATTTTCTAAGCCACCCTTGGAATTAAATCTCCTCATAATAAATTAGAACATTAGCATGTGTGCTGTAAGAGTTTATTACGCTGAATTAACACTTCCAGAGTGCCAGAATTGTACACTCAACCTCTTTATAATGAATTAGCAAAATGGAAGTATCATGAAATGACTTGGAGGAAGAGATGAGATTTTTTTGTTTTTAGTCAAATATACACTCTTTTCCTCTCCTGAGAGCTATCAGGATTCTTGTTTTTGTTTGTTTGTTTTCTTTATGTGGAGATTTGATTTTTTAGGAGACATTTAGAAACTTTTGTAGGTATAATGTTTGTATCTTATTTTCCTTTTTTTCTTTTGAGCTGGTTAAGGTGGATGATGGAGAAAATGGAAATGATTACTATGGTTCTTGATGGCAAAATTAAAAATGAATTACTAAGAACTTTCTTCCATAAACTACTTCTTAAAAATTGGATACTTTTGTTGTGTTGAAAGATTCCAAGAAAGGTTGGCTGTTCATACCCATTGTTGAATATACTGTGTTTTCTTCAGTATGAATCTGATGAACAAGAAAAAAGTGCCTATCAGGAGTATGACAGTGACAGTGATGTTCCTGAGGAGCTAAAACGAGATTATGTGGATGAACAGACAGGTGATGCACCTGTGAAAAGGTAATTGTTCTTAGATTGTATGCTTTTCTATGTTGTGCTTTTAAATACAGTATTTCCTTTAAGGGTTAAGAAAAAACAAAAAACAAAAATTAAATATTTCTGTAGGTTATGATGTCATGTGACAAGTTGATATGTTTTTAAATGATTCCTGCAAGGTTAAAAAAATAGTTTTTATTTTTTATATTGGGCATAATCAAAGGGCTCTTAATTTAGAGAGCAGTGGTTTTTGCAGAAAAACAAACTTTTGATTTATAAAATCAGAGCTGTCTTTGGAGGCAGTTCCTGCTTCACATAAGTTAAAAAAACCTCAAGGAGGAAGGGCACCTGGGTAGCTCAGTCAGTTAAGCATCTGACTTTGGCTCAGGTCATGATGCCGTGGTTTGTGAGTTTGAGCCCCGCATTGGGCTCTGTGCTGACAGCTCAGAGCTTGGAGCCTGCTTCAGATTCTGTGTCTCCCTCTCTCTCTGCCCCTCCCCCGCTCATGCTCGCTCGCGCGCGCGTGCTCTCTCTCTCTCGCTCTCTCTCAAAAATAAACATTAAAAAAAAGGAAAAAAAAAACTCAAGGAGGAAAGTAGTCATTTGTTCTGTATGTGGAGTTTCTGCCTCAATCTAGTAAATGCAGAGAGTCTCCACTCATTTTTCCGATGTCAATTACATTTACAAATATATTTGGGCCTTCTGTTAAGGTTCCTTCATTGTTTTGTTTCTATGATAAACTGTCCTGTTCAAAAACTATGATAATTACATAAGAATTTTTTGTCACCTTCTCCCACTTAAATGGGCTGATTCTTAGATGTGAGTGAGTTAATTTCATGACTGAGCATCAGACATTTAGTGACTGCAAATATACTTTATTCTTAATGATAGATTTAAGTACATTCTGCCCTACTTTTTACCCCCAAAGTACCTAGTTAGTACCTATTTAATTTGAAACCCTAATCAATATAATTTCTCTCCTCAAAAATGATCTATTTGTGTGGTAATGGATATTTTAATGTCAAAAATTGTTTCCATTTTTTTTCACATATATATGATGTTTAAATATCTCCCATCTATGATCTGTTATGAACCAAGTAGAATTGTGTTGTTGGACTTCTTCACTGGATATTTCGAGTATATTTTGGCTACAAGGAAAGCTCTAATTGAAATGAACATGTAAGATAGTGTCTGCCAGTATATGTGTGTATATACTTGCATTTTTTTGTAGGGTTATGCAGTTACCCACCTAACTTACCACTAAGAAGTATGAATAATGTGAACTACAACCTGCATTCAATCAATTACTACCAATTCCAACCTCAAAGTGTCTCTAGAATTTATCAAAATGTCTTGTATTTCACTGATATCATCGAAATTCATGCAAAAATCATCTCTGTGCCAGATCATTGGATCAGCCCCCTTACCTTGGCTACCTGTGTCTAGTTTTACCCCCTCCTAATCCATTCTTGGATACAAATGTAGATTTTTTTTTTCTTAATCTAAAAATTTGATCATGTCATTTTTCTGCTTAAGATTTGTATTCAGGTTAAGGTTCATACTCTTTAGATGTGATTGCCTTCAGTGACCTGGCCTTTACCTTTCTTCTTACCACTTTTCCCTCAGCCCACGCATTCTCCATGCTGGCATTGTGAACTCTTTATGCTTCTCTGAGCACACTCTCTTCTTTTACCTCTGTGTCCCCTTTTTTTCTGTACTTATCACATAAGTTCTACTTTTTCTTTGAACCTAGTGTCATACCTAACCCAAGACTCTGTCATTATACCTTATGTTTTAGATATTAGGTTTAGATTCTATGTTTTCATATTTATAAGTCTGAAATCAGGATGTTTGGTACATTTGATACAGAATTTCCCTGAAACATCTATTTTTTTTTTTTTAACGTTTATTTATTTTTGAGACAGAGAGAGACAGAGCATGAACAGGGGAGGGGCAGAGAGAGAGGGAGACACAGAATCTGAAACAGGCTCCAGGCTCCGAGCTGTCAGCACAGAGCCCGACACGGGGCTCGAACTCACGGAGTGTGAGATCATGACCTCAGCTGAAGTCGGACGCTTAACCAACCAAGCCACCCAGGCACCCCGAAACATCTATTTTTTAAAGTAACATAGCTTTTTTTAAAGTGGTTAATTAATGTCTTTGAATCAAAGAAATAGAGTATAGTACTTTAGTTCTCTGTTTATGAATTACTCTTCTCCTCTAGACTGTAAACTTTGTAAGGACAGGAGATAATCTTTATATCCCTACCTGATACATGGTAACATTTTTCATAACTAATTAGGAATGGAGGATAGATCCTAATCTCAATAACTTACTGATTTACTAGTTGACAACCCTAATTGCAACTCTGTTTTGTTTTTCCATATTAAGCGTTTCTAGGGAAACTTTAAAAAGCAGGAAGAAATCAGATTACAGTCTAAATAAAGTGAATGCACCCATCTTAACAAATACAACACTGAATGTAATAAGACTTGTTGGTAAGTAGCTACACCTTTAAAAAAAAACATTGTTAGTTAAATTAGTCTACTTTTGTTACTTTTATTGGGGTTTTCATTGTACACTTCAATGCTTACCACAAGGAAGGTTTTAAGACTGTTAGAGGTCAATGCTTTCTCATCATAATTGTTTCAAATAGTATAATACTAATATTAATGTCAGTTTTTCTTTTTCAGTTAACTACTTTGTATTTGTGTCTTCTACTTTTTCTAAAATATTCCAGTTATTTGGTATGTAATGAAAAATTCTCTATGTGAATTAGAGGTGTGTGTAGGATGATGATAGTACCCATTTCACATTTACACTATGTTGTGCTTAGTTCATTGATCTTCACAATCTTCCTGTCACACAGACAGAGTGAAGAGTGATTCTCTGGCATTTTCAGACACAAGAGCTAAATGTTCACACCATAGAAAGAGTTATTCTTATTACAGATAAGACCTTTATTGATGATTTTGTAGAAAGCAAATAACGTGAAGAAATGTCATTTAAAATACTTCGGTTTGAAGATGATGTGGAATTTTTAACATTCAACATTTCAACATTTTATATGCCATCCTAACCTTTATGTCTCACAAATAAGTCTGTACATTTGACATATAAGTTATAGAGATGTCTTCTCAAATTAATTAAGTTATCTATACCAGTCAGGAATTTTAATGGTGTTCTAGAACAACAACAACAACAACAACAACAACAACAACAACAAACCCTCTGTATTCTATATGGAGATGATAATATCCTGCTGCCTAGTTTGATTACTCTTGACTCTGATAAAATGGTCTGTATTCTTGAAGATAATTTCTAAATTTCATTAATGAATAGGGCAAAGTAGACAAAATGTTTCTTAGAAGTCCCATTTCCTTTACGAAAAATAGTGGAAAAGTAATAATGAATTGAGAGGAAAAGAAAAATTTGTATATTTTTATGACACACCAAAAAATGACCAGATTCTAAAGTGGTTTTTGGCTGATTATTGCCAGGGTAATTAGCCTTTCTTCTTTATCCAAGAGAGCTAACTGAACATAGCATTATGAGTTCCTGTCTAGAATTTATAGAACCAGAACTGGAAGGGTTCTGAGAGGTCATCTATCTGGTATAAATTCCTATAAAACTAGGATTTCTTTCTTTAATGCCCCTAATTTGTGGTGGTCACCTAGCTTTTGTTTCATGTCTCACAGTGAGTGACTGTACGTCTTATTTTGCAAGACTACTCATTCAACTATTAGACTGATTTAATTGGTAGAAATCTCTTCCTTGTGATAAATCAAAATTTCTTTTTCTCTGTAATTTTATCTGTTGGTCTTAGTTATGCCTTTAAAAGTAAAAAGAGTAAGTCTATACTTTTTTCTCCTATTCTTCCCTGTGATCACTTTTCAGGTCTGGGTGGTAGTTATACTGTCCTTCCTTTCTGTATGCTCCACCAGTTCTTTCTTTAGGGTCAGTGTGCTCATTTCCCTTATGTAGTTCCCACTGACAAATATTCCAAAATCCTTGTCATCCTCCTCAGCTTTCTGGACTCACTGTAGTTTCTGGTGTCTGAACACACTGCTTGAGAGATGTAGTTTAATGAAGTCATCTTTTGCCTGGTTGTGTTGAAGGAACAAATCACCCTAACACATCAGTGGCTTTCAGCCACAAAAGTTTACATGATGTGTATTGGCTCCTGATCACCTTCGATCTGTTTCATGTGTCATTCTGAGATTCACGCTGAGAGAATAGTACCAATTTGGAACATGGGGAAAAGAGCAGGAGTCAGTCCATGTTATGACCCTTAAGGCTTCCACCCTGCTGTGGCACACTGACTTCCTGCGACATATGTCACTGGCCATGGCAAGTCAGGCTTGACTATTGGAGAGAGAGGTACACTTGTGCCCAGGAAGGCACTACAGGTTCAGAGCAGTAGAGGAGGATGCATAATCTTCTTACAGGGAAGGGGAGTGGGTTGGGATAAATGGGGAAAATAATACAATCACTCCCATTTAGTGATAGTTTATATTTTTAACCTCACCTAGTTCAAAAAGAACTAGAGGTTATCAACTACTTTTACTCTAAAAGACATATATTTAGTAGAAGTAAATCAAATATAAGGCTAAAACAAAATTGAGGAGGGGGGCAAATCATGTTTCATTCAGTTAAATGCAGACAACAGATGCAAATCTTCACTTCTTAGCAGACATAAGGAAATGAAAAACTGCATTCTGCAATTCTCATTATGTAAGAAATGGATAGAAATGTGCTATTGGTGCTAAATTCAGAAGTCAGTAACAACAAATTCTTATAGAAGGATTACTGATTGACATAGTGGACATTGTTTTCTAATAGTGGATTTAAGAAATGGGGGGAAAGTTGTGTTCTAACGGGCTTTTGGTATGTCAACCCTATAAAGCAGACAGTCCTGAATAAAACCTTACTCAGTGAAGAGAATCTGACGATTGTAATTTCAGCCTTCACCACCACCAGATCTTTTACTAGAATTGCAATTAGTAAACAATGCCTAGTATGCTATTTTAACTCTCACATCTTCCCATTTAGGGCTGGGATTAGGTGCTTCCATTATTCCCTCCCATAGATTTTTATGCCTACCGCTTTCTCTCCCTGGGATGTCTTTATCTTCAGTTTGTACATATTCATAAAATAGAACTTTAAGAGAACCACTCACTAAGGGGTCTCCAACCAGTAAATGCTATAGAGGTGCTTGAAGATAATAAACCCGCAAAGGTAATGTCTCTTCTTACAAAGCCAGAAGTACAGTTGTGTAAATAAGGTTGATTAATTTTGGGTGCCTGGGAAGATGAAGGAACTAATTATTCAATAGTTGGGAGGCACATTTTAGAACATTAAAGGCATATTCAAAATGTCCTTTTCAAGTAGTATTTATTTGGCAGGTAATTAGGAGAGATTAAACAAAAAAGTGTTAATGGGGTTTCCCAGCCCTAGGTGGTACCTAAATCTGTTAGAAAAGCCCAGGGAGCCTTTCATAAGTGCAGAGAACTAATCAGAATGCTTGCTTGAGTAAAGAGAAAATTCTGTCAACCTGACAATTTCTTGCAGAGGTAGAGAAATTTTAAGGAATGTGTCTCATCACTGAGATAGGCTTCCTATTCAAGATTTTCTTCTCCTGGAGGCAGGTCTCACTTGAGCAGGTATGATAGGTTTGAGAGGGGCAGAAGTCAGGTTGCCAAAATCCATGCTTATCAAAACTACAGACCTTAGGATAAAATTATTTATTACATTACTTTAGCAGCTGAAAATCATAACACACCAGCACGTCATGTATCCAGACTTAACATGAAACCAGAATAAAGTTATCTCAGAAACTTTAATATTTTGATATGTAATGTTTAAGGAAAAAAATATGTCATTATTTAATTTAGATTACATTCCAATATTTTTGTTTCTCTAAAAGATACTTACATTTTGTTATTTATATGAAATACTTTTAAACAGTTTTAAAACACTTTCTGAGCTGATAGCTCTATATACAACATGATATTTTGAGAGGATGACCCAAGAAGTGTCATCCTTCAGCAAAATGTGCAAGAAAATCATATAGGAGATTTGGGAGGCTGAAATAGAATATTCAAACTACAGAATAAAAATAAATAACAATGAAATGATAGAATAAAAGCTGGTAGTTAAAGACTTAGGTAATAGACTGTGGTCTTCAGTTCATTGTTCAGTGTGTTTTTCTAAATTTTATGAGCTGAACTAACTTTTCCTTTCCTTTATGGCTCATTTATAGCATTTCCAGCTTGCCTTTATGTGCTATTTGTATCCATTAATGGTGTTTCAACTTAGTGCGCTGTGATAAGAATAGCTAACATCCTTCCAGCTCAGATTCTGTTTTGCTCCTCCCCATCAATTTGTCAGCCCCTACAGATGAGAACGATCAGAGTCATCTCTGCAGCATATAGAGCATTCAGCCAGTGCTTTTGTAGGTGCCCAGTATACTGAACTGACAAACCTTGATTTTTAAAATCTTGAATATTGGAGCAACACTTTCTCCTCCTCTTTTGTCTGAATCAACAGTGGAGGAACACACACACAGCACCTTCTCTGTACCCTTGAATTTGTTCCTCTGTGTAAAAGTGTGGCTCTCTAAATGATTTTCCCTGGGCCAGCTTTCATGTGGTAATTGCTCTGTTATTTATGTGAAATATTTTAAAATATTTGTTCTCTGTGCTGATGAGCTGGGTAAGGCAGGCCCACTGTTCCTCTTGCTTGTATAGTTCTCCTCCATCTTGTTCCTTGGTTGGTTTCTTTGCCAGTCCCTCTGTGTCTCCTCTCCATGAGTATGCAGGACCCACAGTCTAGATTTTAGGATGATAATGTAAACGGTGCTCTTTCTTTTGCGTTTCCTCATGAGGTTAGGTTTCTTTTCTTTGTTTCTTTTTTTTTTTTTTTTTCATGTGTATATATTTTTGAGAGAGAGAGAGAGAGAGAGAGAAAGACAGAGTGTGAGGAGGGGAGGGCATAAAGATTGGGAGACACAGAATCTGAAGCAGGCTTCAGGCTTTGAGCTGTCAGCACAGAGCTCCATACAGGGCTCGAACCCATGAACTCTGAGATCATGACCTGAGCTGAAGTCGGTTGCTTAACCAGCTGAGCCACTCAGGCGCCCCTAAGTTTCTTTACCTAGCACTCTGTACTTCTCCCTTCCTGCATTCGTCATAACTATAATTATTTTAAAATGATAGCAGTAGCTAAGATTTCTTGCTCCCTTATTATAGGCCACGTAAACACTTTACACACATTTTCTCATGAATTCTTTTTTTTTTTTTTTTTTAACATTTATTTATTTTTGAGACAGAGAGAGACAGAGCATGAACGGGGGAGGGACAGGGAGAGAGGGAGACACAGAATCGGAAGCAGGCTCCAGGCTCTGAGCCATCAGCCCAGAGCCTGACGCAGGGCTCGAACTCACAGACTGCGAGATCGTGACCTGAGCTGAAGTCGGACGCTTAACCGACTGAGCCACCCAGGCGCCCCTCTCATGAATTCTTTACAATACCCCTTTTATATACCAAATAATTAAAGCCCAGAGGTAAATAACTTGCCTAATGTCACATAGCTGCTAACTAGTAGAGCCCAGATTGTCTGTTCCCAGAGCCAGTAAGTTCTTTTCATGCTTCACAACTGGTAAAGGAAATCAGGAATGTTGATTCCTACACCTGGACGAAGTTCACAGAGGTGATAATATAGACTGGAAACAGGAATAAGAACTTCTTGCAGGTGATCATTTGGGAAGAGATGCTTTTCTTAGTCATCTTGAGGCAGGAGGGAAGGGAGGCTAGGGAGACAAGTTGACCAAAGTATAGCCATTTTGATTCTAGACTGACCCTTAACCTAAAAGTCAGCAGCAGGTCATAAAAAGAGTCACAAGATCAGACTCATGGAAAACCATAAGCCTCACTCTTTCCAGCAATAAAAAGCTACACAGGCTGGACTTTCTTAAAATTGCTTCCTGTGGGTAATTCCATAACCCTAAAACAATGGAAAAACTGCCCAATGTGAATGATAAACCCTAAGTTAAAGAGTAAACCCCTCCCTATATGGTTAGCTAATTTAAATAAAACTTATAAAAGAGGGGGGCGGGGTCCTCTTTCTCACCTGGGAGGAGAGACTACTACTTTGTGAAGTAGTTCCTTGCTTACTTTTATATTTAATAAATCCTTGTCCCTTCCTCTAAGTGGCTTGCTCTTGAATTCTCTCACAAAGCCAGGAACCCTCCTCACATGGGGCCTGAGGTCCTCCCTCCTGCGGCATGGGCCAGTCCTGTATCCATCTGGGCTGTGTATTAAGTAACCTTCCTCCATGTTTCCAAAGCATGCTGTTGTGCACTCCACTCTCATGTCCTCTGTAGGGAGTTCTAGAAGGGAAGGAAGAGAAGGTGGAGTGCATCTGAACCACATCTCCATTCACTGACCGACCACATTTTTTAAACGAGGCCGGCTAACTTCAGAGCCTTGCTTTTACCCTTTTATTAAGGTAGTATTCTCACTGTAAGGCAGTAAATAGTAAAGAAGAGATTGTGAGGAAACAGCAGTCTCCCACCCCAGGCCTCCCTACCACCAGCCTGGAGGCAATTTCTTGGTCTGTTTTTGTTTGTCTTCTAGTTGTAATTTCCCAGGAAAGAGTAATGAGAGGTAAATGTTTTGAATTCTTGTCATTTTGAATGTCTTTATTCTGCCCTTTCACGGAATGACAATTCAGCTGTGCATAATAGAATTACAGATTAGGAATTATTTTTCCTCGGAAAGTTGAAACCTGTAGTGTTCTGTTCATTTTACTGTAGTTGAATTTCTTTTCTCTCTCTTCTTTCTCTCTCTCTCTCTCTGAAAGCTTTTAGTATTTCTTTTTCCTTGATGTTTCAGAACTCTCTGGTGATGTGTTTATGTGTGAGTTATTTTTCATTAAGTGTGTTGGGTAGTTCGTGACCCTTTCAATCTGAAAGCTCTTATGCTCCTCAGCTGTGACTAATGCTACTATTTATTTGATGATTTCCACTTCCCCATTTTCTCTACCCTCTCTTTCTTTGATTTCTCATTGCTTAAGTGTTGGTCTTTTAGATTGGCCCCTTTATGTCTCCTATATTTTCTCGATCTTCTAGAAGACTTCCATTTTTCCATTTTTTTCTTTAATTTTTAATTTTAAAATCACTTTTAAATTCTTTAAGAGCCCTTGTGTATCCTCTTTCCCCCCACCCCCCATATTCTTCTGTTATAAGATTTATATAATTATTACATTTCTTTAGCTTGACTTACTGTTTTCTCTGGGATCAGCATTTCTTTTTACTTTTACTCTCTGGGACTGGTGATTTTTGATGACCTCTTCAAATCCAAAATAGAAGGCCTGCATAGCTGCTGTGGGTGTCCCTTGCTGAGTAATGAGAGCTATGATCTTCCTGCCCCTTTCTCCTCAGTAGGGATCCTGACTGGGAACTTCCTATAGAACCGGGCAAGGCTGGGTGGATTTACTAGCAATTTTTACTTTATGGGGACAGATCCCCCAATTTTTAGAATTAGGTAGATTTTAATCTGTGGTGCCAACATGCACACTAGAAGCCTTTGCCTCTAATTTATTATTTTTTTTAATTTTGCTCAGTTTTTTTGTTTGGTTTGTTCATGTCATTTATTTACTTCTTTTAGAGAGAAATCCTAAGAGTTTTTGTTTTCTTTTGTTTTTGTCCGTGGGAATATTCTGGTAGCCTGTACTCTATTGTTGATGAGGGATAGTGATAGAGGAAGACCTGCTGAATGGTAATTTAAGGGTAATGGACCCTTAATGAATCCATCATTTTTCAGCTCTATTTCTGGCTCCTGCCCTCTTGCACTGCCCACCAAGTCTAAGCAGTCACCATCCTACAGAATAGCTTTTATCTCCTTCATGGTCGTCTTGTGGTTTATGGATTTCTTTGTATTATTCCGTCAAACTCTCCTGTCTCTTATGTGTCATCCAGACAGGGGTTGGGACACTATAACATGCAGGTCAAGTGAGTTAGGCTACCTGTTTTTGTAAATAAAGTTTTATTGGAATACACCCATGCTCATTTGTTTACATATTGTCTATGGCTGTTTTTGTGCTACAAAGGCAGAGTTGAGTAGTTGAAACAGAGACCAGCAGAGCTGAGTAGTTGCAACATAGACTGTATGGCATGCAAAGCCTAAAACTATGTACTCTTTGGTCCTTTATCAGAAAGGTTTACCAATTTAGAAATTGGCTTGGTGTAGAAATTTTTCGAGATTTCTCATTTTCTGGTGATCATACCTACTCGCCTTTCCCTCCTCATCCCTTTCTCTTCATAGATACAGGCTTAAACTACTGTAAAATTCTTTTAATTCAGTAATTCTGAGAAGGTACATAGGCCTCCTCCAGCCTCCAAAAGCTTACTGTGCCCTCATGAACTGGAACAGAGCTCTTATTCTTATTCTTATTCTTATTCTTATTCTTATTCTTATTCTTATTCTTATTCTTATTCTTATGTTTTAATATGCTGGCAGCCTGCTTATATGGCCGCCTCCCTCATCTGACCATTTAAGGTATGAGAGCAGGGACTCTAACACCTTGTGTCTTAACACAAAGCCAAGGACATAATAAGGCTTCAGAAATTGTTTGTTGAATGAATTGAATGAATGAATATAAATATATTTAAACATTTTTTTGAGAGTGGTGGGTTTTTATCTAGTTTTCTTTTGAATGCAACATTTAAAATAGCTTTACCTATTAATAATTCATTTATATATTCTTCCTTAAGATTAATTATATAAACAATGGTTAATCTTACTAGTAATGGAGAGGAGCTTTGTGTTCTGGTTATATATTAACCCAGATATTTGCATTCTACCTCATTTTACTTATCATCTCTTATTATCTCTCTCTCTAATTGATATCTCAAAACAGATATTAATTAAAACATGATATTTTTAAATTTTTTTCATTGTCACATTTTTTGTGTAAATAGTTGCAGTTTAAAACCTACTAATATGCCCCGATTCGAGAGACCCCCCGAAAACAACACCAGAGTCCAGAGTCAAAGCCAAGCGGCAAGGGTCGTTTATTGCAGGTTCGAACCCGGTCCTCCGCGCACTCGTTGCTGGTGACGCAAGAGGCCCCGAGCAAGGATCTTACAGCTTCTTTTATAGACAGGCACAACAAGTTAGGGATTTTTTTGAGGTTACAGAGCTGTTATTGGTTGACATTTAAATTTGAACGCTCAGCAGAACTTGATTGGTTCCTGCCTTTATTTCAAACCACAACCGGGCACGCCCTGGCTGGTTTCAGGATGGCGGGGGTGGGGAGAGGGGGGGTCTTTTCTTTGCAGTTGTGAGTACACCTGGTAATTTTTCTCTTAGTGTCTCACTACGTGTTTGTAATTGATGAAATACCTGCATAGTGATCCAGAAAGTTCTAGGAGCATAATTTTCAAATATTTTTCCATTGTGATTTTTTAAAAAAAGTCTGTGTGAAATAATTACAAATCATGATTCTAAAACAAAAGACAAATAAGAGTAAGAATAGAATCTGAGTTGAATGGTTTTTACTTTTTGGTGTGTGTGTGTGTGTGTGTGTGTGTGTGTGTGTGTGTGTGTGTGTGTTTCTTTTCCTGACCATCTGAGTATTGTTTAGAATCATTTCGCATGTAAATTAAAGCAGCTGTACTGAGTTCTTAAATAATAAAGAAATGGTTTCCATAGTAGATATTTCCATTAGAGTAAATTTTTTTCTACTGCAGTTAATGTGTTTTCTCTTGAGTCATGGTGTCTTCAATAGTACCAATTTAATATTTATAGCAGTTACATTAAGTAGAGTGAGCACCTGAGTTATTTGCTCATTTGGAAATTAAGCAAATGGCCTGTTTTAACATCTTCTGCAGAAGAGCATTTTTTTATAGATGTGCTTCTTTCCCTATTATTCCCCATAAAAAAGAAACACAATTAGGGACTTATTATTTATTACTTGATTCAGCCCATCTCCCATGCACCCTTCAAATACATTAACAAGTTTATAAATGTAGAGATTTGAGGTTTTATTTTTTTCATTTTACTTTTTTTTTGAGATTTTGGTTTTTAAATATTTTTTTCTGTAACTGTATCATATGTTTAGAGAGAAGAGAACATAATATTGGCATCTCCCAAAGGAAGGAATGAATAGGACATTTTTTTGGCACTTTGAGAGTGTTGAGCTCTTGAGTGATGTAGTGATAAAGAAATGTTCTTGGCCTCTGACACAAGATTTCACAGGGCTAGGGTTCAAGGGAATAGGATGTGCCTTCTATGTGTCCTTTTTCTTCTTGCTTTTTCACTTTTGCTCTGTGTATATAAGCTTGTGAAAAAGGAAAAGCTTTTTTTTGTCTTTGGTATTATTATGCCTAAACATTTTTGAAGAAATTATTTTATTTAATTTATTATTAAAAAAAATGTTTTTTGAATTTATTTTATTTTATTGGAAGAAATTATTTCAAATGGAATCCAAGAATGTGGAACTATAGTGTGTGCAGTGTTATTTATAAAAGAGTATAGATTATAGATGTTCCATGAATATTTGACAAACAGTAAAATATATTAGTATAAAAATATTTTGTAGGTATTATTTATGTCAGTGCTCTCCAGTAGTACTTTCCAAGATGCTGTAACTGTTCTGTATCTGTGCTGTCCAATACAATAACCACTAGCCACAAATGACTATTGAGTACTTGAAAATGGCTAATGGGACTAGGAATGTAATATTTCATTAAAAAATACATTTGATATAGTGTCTCTATAATGATAGACTTAACAGATTTTAATTTTTTTCTAATTTTGATTTTTTTCAGGTAAATATATGCAGATGATGAACATTCTTAAGCCAATTGCCTTTGATGTTATCCATTTCATGTCTCAGCTGTTTGATTATTACTTGTATGCAATATATACCTTTTTTGGTCGAAATGATTCAGTAAGTCACCTTTGGTGGGAAAGTCTGTTTCTTTAAAAATTTATTTATTTTTAAAATGTAAAATTTTTCATTCTCTTTGTATGAAATATACAAATAATATTATTTTGAAAATTATCCATCGAAAATCTAACAGAATTTTTGATGTCACCTTTTTGTCTGCTTAATTACCTTATGTATATATTAATCTTAAGCTCTGATATGATACACATATTTTATGTTATTCAAATTTTGGCAGAAAAAGTGCAGCATCTGTTTTTAACCTTGATGCATTTTGGCAATGAAAAATGTGCGGGTTGCCTTGTTTAAATATGGCTCAGTGTGTAATTACTACATAGTAAATGAGACATTTTTAGTATTGGCTTACAAATCTTAGCAGGCACTCCTACAGTCAGAAGATAATGGCAAACATTTATTAAAATAATTGAAAACCTTTGAACTGAACCTTCTGTCTGCCACAGAATCATTTCCTGTACCTCCTTCTAGTGTTTCCACAAGCTCTTATTGCATTTGTCTTTTTCTACTCCTAAAGAGAACAGCATGGTATTAGACAGGTACCTTATATGATATTTGGTAGTTATTATGTGGTTCACCTAGATAGTCAATAGATTTCTGTGTAAAAGTATACTGCTGGGCCCTATGAATATATCATAATACTAACTTTTCATATATTTTGTATCTTTTTAAAAACATGTGAATTTATCTTTTAATATGGGATCTGAATTTCTTATGTTCTTAATTGTCTAATATATTTTTTAGAAAGAATACCAATAATCACAGACAGATTATTGCTACAGAATTTGTTGCTATTAAATATTAATTCTTTGAATTTGGAAACTCAATACATAAATATTAAAGAAGAAAGACATTCTGGGGTTTTAGCTAATTGTCAGAATCTTTCAGTCTTCTAGATGAGCCTTACTGTGTCTCCTGGGCCAAACCTGCAGACCAGCACTACCCAAGAGAAGTTTTAAAGTAATGGAAATGCTCTAAATTTGCACTCATATGGTAGTCACTAGCCACATGTGACCTTTGAGCACTGAAGTGTAATTAGTATGACTGAGGAACTGAATTTTTAATTGTATTTAATTTTAGCTAATTTATTGCTAAATATAAATAGCCACAGGTAGCTAGTGACTATCGTATTGGGTAGAACAGTTCTGGACCACATTATTGATAAGATGTGTTAATATAGGGTCCTTTGGAAACTTTTGGGAACTAATACTTTTGGACATGACTTTCTAGCTGATTATAATACTGATTAAATACTGGCACAGATTTGTTTACAGTAGGGTTCACTAGGACCTGAGAAAGTTAGCAAAGTATAGTTAGGTATTTATTATAAAATATGCTGCATATGTTATTTAAAATATAGTATGTTTTAAAGAACACATTAACCTTATAACTTGTATTAAAAGCATTTTCAATCCTGTAAGACTCAGTAACAGACATTTCACTGTATTCAGGTAATTAGCTGTCAGTGATAAGCATTTCTGTCTTTAACCTGGGTGTCTACCCATATATCATATTAGAAACATTTTGTATTATATGAACCTATACAAAATGTACATATGAGTGAATATGTCTGAATGAATATAGCATTTACTCTGCCTCTTACTTGTACTTTTTAAGAAAGACTTCTTTTGTTAGAGTATGCTTAGTAATACTAGCTTTATTCGACCATGTGAATATTGAAAACAGCACTTCAAATAGAATATAATTTAGATTCTGCTGTTTTTGATTCTGCAAAAATGAAGGAAACACTGTTTAAAGCAAAACAAAGACAATCTATAAAGGGTTTTACAAATTTGTAAAAAGAAACACTTCATCCTTCTACTCATATTTTATTTAGCTTAATTTTACATACATTTAAAGTTTGTTTTTGTTTTTGTTTTTGTTTTTTACCTTGCAAGATTATATTCTTAATTAGCTACTTTAAATTCCTTTTGGAACAAGACAATCTAAATAAATAGCATAAATAAGCATATGCAAGTATATAAGATTGAAGAGGTAAACTTTTAATTTCCTAAGAAAATAAGCTTTTAAGTCTTTTAGAAATCCTAGAAATTTCAGTATTCAAATATATATATACATACTCCAAGTTGCCCTGTTAGCTATTGAGTCTTATGTGGTAGGAAGGGAGGGGTAATTAGGTAATGGGTAGAATAGGAAGAGCACAGTGGTACATAGTTGCTCCTATTTTTCTCCCAGAGAAGAAAGATACTTGTATGAGTGAATTCAGATGGATGCTGCATATGGAAGAATCTGTTTCCCAGGGTTTCTAGAAAGTCATTGGCTGGGAGGCCATAGTGTATGCAGCAGGGTAAGGGATTCTTCCTCTTTAAACTAACTCCTCCAGAAGCTCTTGCTCTTCATTGAACTGTTTATAGCCTACAACACCATACTGTATTATATATCTAATCCATTTGGTTCTATTATAATAATGTTACTTGTAGTGTTGCTTTATCTTGCCTTGCCCCAGCCTTCCACTGGTCACCTCTTGAGTTATGTTTTCTGTGGTTTTTCCTGTTCATAGCCTCTCATGAAGACCATTCTGTAGCTTACCTTAACAAAGTAGTAAGCACATAGTGGATTCTTAGGACACATGGATTGATGTCCTAATTATTTCTTATCCAAGTTAATCTGTTGAGTGTTGTTACTTGAAAACAGTTTGTGAGCATCATTTAAAGTTACCTTTCATTAATGAAACTTCTTTAATAGAGTGTGATTCAGTTTTTAATTTTTTTACGAACAAATTAACTTCCACTTCTGGATATGTAGGACTACAGTCTAACGGGATGATACTGCCTGTAGAAAACAATTACAAAACCTGAATGTTATACAAAAGACAACTATCTGAAGATACTAGAGAATGAACGAAGCATATAGACTCTGGGTGGGGGAGTTCATGCTAGTGTGTAGATTGGGGAAAGGGGAGGTGTAAAAAAATAAATTCCATCTCCATGGCCTTTGAGCCTGGGATTAAGTACAGTTCACTCAGCACAAAGGTAAAGACAAACATAGGAAAACTTTGTCTTTATGGATTGGGGAACCAGAAAATTGAAGCCAGGAAATTGAGAACAATGAAAATAGGGGGGAAGTTCAGAAGAAAAAGGGCCAGGGAGGGGATTCCCAAGCTTTTTTACCTCCATCTTTGATTAACCCATAACCATGTTCATATGAAATAGATTAACTACAGCCAAAGAAAAAAGATCTGAACAGAGAGTGAAGCTGTTGCATGAGAGACAGTTTGTAGTACAAGCTCAGCCAAGAAAATGACATAATGCAAACAAAGGAAACAGTACCCAGTGGAAAAAAATAACAGAATCCAAAATCTCCAGAATTAAATTGATGATGCAGTCTAACTTCACCCAACATACATAGAAGTAAAAAAAGCAGAGTACATCCTTAAGTAAAATGAAAGTCAATTTAGTTTGACCCCTTAAGATGTTGGAACTAAGGGATAATATTTTAAGTGGACTATTAGAACTATCTTGAATAAAGTAGAAAGAAGTTTTAAATGTATGAACATATCAGTAGAGAAGTAGGAAGTTCTAGTAGAAACAGTAATAAAAAGCCAAAGGGAAATCCTAGAACTGAAAAATGTAATTTCAGCAATTAAAAAAAATTACTGAATGTACTTTACAGCTAAACGGACATGATAGAGGAAAGAATATGTAAAACTTGAAGATAAATTGGAAGATTGGAAAACAAAATGATCAAAGCCTTAGGGACATGTTAAGTCAAATGATCAAACATACATGTAATTGGAATACCAGATGGAGACAAGAGAGATAGAATGAGGTACAAAAAATATTTGAGGAAACTTTGACCAAAAATTTGCAGATACAAGTTACTAAATGAACAGCAAGCAGAATAAGAACAAAGGAACATACAGCAGGGTACCTCATGGTGAAACAGTCTCTTGAAAATGACAATAGACTTATTACATAAAGGGACCAATGATCTGATTCAGCTGACTTCTCATGAGAAATTGTGGAGGCTGTAGGAGAGAGTAATACATCTTTAAGGTACTGAAAGAGAGGAAAAGAATGTCCATTCAGAATTTTATATCTAGCAAAAACACCATATCAAAAATGAATGTGAAATTAAGTTGTTTTTAGATAAAAAGAAAAAAAAAACCTAAGAATTTGTCACCAACAGACATGTAATACCGAAATGCTGAATGAATTTTTTTCAGGCTAAAGGAAAATGATACCAGAAAACTTAGATCCTGAGGAAAGAATAAAGAGCATTGGTTATGGAAACTACTTGGGGAAATGCAAAAGATTATTTTTTTCTTTTTCCTTTTAATTTCTTTATAAACCATATTGCTGTTTAAAAGTGAAATCATAACATTATTTTCTAGAGTTCATAATATATGTAAATATATTACATGTAACAACTACAACAAGATACGTGGGGGGATATGGATCTATAAGATGGCAAGATTTCTGTATATTATGTTAAACAGTAAATGGATTGTGTATTATCAGAATGTATATTATAATTCACAGGACAATGAAAAATAATATTGCAGATTAACTCTTTACCAAAAGGAAAATTAAATTAGAATTCCTTTTTTTAAAAAACTGTTTTTTAATGTTTATTTATTTTTGAGAGAGAGAAACAGAGCACGAGTGGGGGAGGAGCAGAGAGAGAGGGAGACAGAGAATCTAAAGCAGGTTCCAGGCTCCAAAGTGTCAGCACAGAGATCGATGTGGGGCTCAAACTCACAAACTGTGAGATCATGATCTGAGCTGAAGTTGGACGCTTAACTGACTGAGCCACCAGGCACCCCTTCTTTTTTCTTTTTTAAGTTTTTATTTATTTTGAGAAAGAGAGAGCAAGCGCAGGGGAAGGGCAGAGACAGAGAGGGAGAGAGAATCCCAAGGAGGCTCTGTACTATTAGCTCAGAGTCTGCATGGGACTTGAACTCATAAACCGTGAGACTGTGACCTGAGCCGAAACCAAGAGTCAGACACTTAACCAACTAAGCCACCCAGGCACCCCTTAAACTAGAATTCTAAAATATAAAATTCATATAATCAGAAGAGACAGGAAAGGAGGAACCAATGAACAAAAAAAGATATAATATATAATGAATGGTAGATTTAGACCCGATCAATAATCACATTAAATGTTAATGGACTAAACACTCAAAAGGTAGAGATTGTCAGAATGGATTAAAACAAAACAAAAGAAACACTTTAAATGTAAAATATACACAAAGTGAGGATATATATATGCATGTGTGTGTGTATAATGTGTGTGTGTGTGTGTGTGTGTGTGTGTGTGTGTATCTAGAGAGAGAGAGACCATTACATATATTCTAATCAAGTTAAAAGATTGAAATCATACAGAATATGTTCTCTGATGACAATGTAATTAAATTAGAAACCAATAACCATAAGATAACTGGGAAAAAAATCTAAGCATTTGGAAATTAACACACTTCTAAATAAAGGTTGGCTTAAAGAAAAAATCATGAGAAGTTAGAAAATACTTAAAAGTGAATAATAGTGAAAGCACAACATATCAAGCTGTGCAATACAGCTAAATCAGTACTTAAGGGAAGTATCTAGTTTTAAATGCCTATAATAGAAAAGAAGAAAGACTCAAGTAATGATAAGCTTCCACCTTAAGAAAGTAGAAAAAGAAGCATAAATTATGCACTGTGTGTTTTCTTACAAGGGCACCAAACCTCTCATGAGGGCCCCACTCTCATGACCTCATCTAACCCTAATTACCTCTCCCATCTCCAGATAACATGTCATTAGAGGTTAGAGCTTTACCATATGAATTCTGAGGGGACCACAAACATTCAGACCATAAATGGAATAACTAGAATTTACATACATTGTTTATAGAAATGAAGAATAATACAGCCACTAGAAAACAGTATGGCAGTACCTTATAAAGCTAAAACTATGCTTATTATACGAATCAGAAATTCCACTGGTAGATATTTACCCAAAAGAATAGAAAATATATGTCTTCTCAAGGATATATATGTGAATGTTCATAGTGACATTATTCAAACTGAAACCCAAATGTGCGTCACCTGGTGAATAAGTAAACACACTGTGATATATCCATATTTTGGAGCACTATTAAGCAATAAAAGAGCATGAATTACTAATAGGCTTATAACATGGATGAATTTCAAAAGCATGCTAAAGACAAGAAAGTCAAACACAAAAGACTACACATGTATGATTCTATTTATACAAAATTTTTAAAAAGGCAAAACTGTAGTGATAGATCAGAGGGTAAGATTGGAGAGAGGAAATCAAGTGCAAAGGGCATAAGGGCATTTTTCAAGGTGAGGAAAATTCGATCTCTTGATTGTGGTATTAGTATAAGACTATACAACTACCAAAATTCATCAAACTATACTTGCGATGGCTGAATTTGACTATATAAAAATAATGCTCTAGTGAAAAAAGAGGGAAAATGAAATAATAAAGTTTATAAAATGTAGTGAAAGTAAAATGTATTTTGAAATTACCACATAAAATGAGTTCATGTTTTCATGTTTTACTGTACTATGCCATCACACAACTATTTTAGCTTTAGGATTTCTGTCACATGTTGTGTAAGTAATTACTTGTTTTCATCCTATCTCAGATAAGAAAGGATGAGGAACAATATGTTGTGTGTGTGTATGTATGTGTGTGTATGTATACACAAACATATATATAAATGAATTAGTGAGATGATATATTTAATAGTTTACTATTAATACTTTAAAATTTTTGGCCCATACAGAACATTTTAACATCTTTCTAGAGGCCTATATATATCTATGATTACCTCTAAATTAAATTTATATTCATCAATTGAATCATCACCCAAGGACGCAACTACCTGGCTTTTCATGATTTAACAGTCAACGGTCTCTTCTCATTTATGTTCTTGGGGTATTTATATGTGCTTTGACTTTGATGTAGTGAAGTGAATTCTATACTGTGAAATGTTTACTGAGGCTAATAAAAAGTTTTCTTCATTTTTGAATGAGGATTTGGGCTGTCTCTAATTTGTGTTAGAAAAATAAGTTTAAAACAGTCTACATTATTATGCTTATACATAAGTATGATGCAGTACACTATCTTTAAGTATCAGAAATCATAAGTTTTATAACTAAAAATAATAACTTATGGGAAAAAGATACTGGTGAGCTCTCTCCTAATTAATTTATGAGATTGACAGATGCTAGTGTGACCTGTAAATGCAAATGTGTGAAATAGTTCTCTTGTTCCCTTAAGGGCTAAGGTTTGACTTGATGTTTTGAAATTTTTAAATGTAGTTTGGAGACCTTCCGAAGACTAAGTATCTGAATGAAAACTCAATGGATACTTAACTTGAGTTAATATGAAGGTATAACATATGAAAGATTATCTCCGAAGTGATGGTAGCATATGCCTTTCTTTTTCTTTTTCAGCTGGAATCAACAGGACTAGGCCTTAGTAGTAGTAGACTAAGAACAACTCTTAACAGAATACAAGAAAGCCTTATCGATATGGTGAGTAATCATTTGGAATTAATTCTTTGGGGTTACATTAAATAAAAATTAAGCATCCAATCAACTACATATAAATGTGTGTCTCTATATATATTGAGTGCCTGAGTCCTCAGTATTACTCTACATGCTTGTAGGAAGTAAATAGAGGTTTCTTATAGTCTGATTGGAGAGAGAAAACTGATCCTCATGAAAGAGTATAATATTGGCTATATATCCAATACAGGTCCAAAGGGAGGAAAGTTTCATGTGGAAACTTGATTTCAGAGAATGGCTAAAGGAAGAAGTGAGAGTTGTGCTAGTCTTTGAAGAGCGGGCAAGGGGTTAGTGGGAAAAAAGAAAGAATGGCATTCCAATTAAGGTTCAGAAGCTGAGAACGGGCCTTGAGGTGGGAGCAAGCCTGGCCCAAAGTTTGGCCATCTTTGTGATTGGGATACTGATATATACTGAAGAGTTGTGTTGCAGGGAGTATTTAGAGGCACTTGAAATTCAAGGAAGAGGCTTGGGTGTAGTTGGCTATGCAGTATGGGGTCTGGATTCTTGACTGTTGGGTCACTTGATGTAATGCGTATCTTAAGAAAATAGATTAGGCAGCAATACAGGGCTGAGCATTTGTAGTGTTTAAGGTAACCTCGGCATTTAAAATAACAATTTTTTTTTTCTTGTGATGGGTCATTGTAGCCAGAGATTTTTGTTGTTCGCCACATTTCTCTGCATCTACATTAATCTCAGGATCCTTTGATTTTTCTTTATTTCTTCACCTACCCAAACAAGCAGTCATTTTCCTCTTTTCTCATAAGCTCTGTGTTACGTACATACTTCTGCTATTGAAGTTTTTAGTAAAGCAATGTAATCATTCATTCTTTTAGGAAATACTCATTGTAATAATTATTATTTGTTGGGCATGGTTGTAGTGCTAGATATTCATCACTGCACAGTAGAGGTACTTCTGTCTGGGAACTTATATTTTATTGAGGCAGACAGATAAACAAATACGTAATATAGTATCAGATACTGAGAAGTGCTAAGAAGAAAATGAAGCAGAGTGGTGAGAATGGTGATCTTTGAGCAGAGATGTGAATAAAACGAGAGAGGTATGTGCTCATATCTCAGATGAGCACTGTTTACACAGAGGAAATCACCTATATCCATCTCCCTTATAATTTGGAGATCTTCTTGCTCAGCACATATATATTTTCATAACACTTAGCTCTGCAAACTACACTTTTTCAGTAAATGTTCATAGAATAAGTGAATAAACTCCAGTCCATGAGTTTCTTGTCTCCTGGCTTAATCTGGCTTTTGTTCTTGGCTTTGTTATCCATTTAATCCTGATCTTCATTTTCAGAGTCCAGGCTCCTTATTTGACCCAGCCATTTATTTATTTTTTTGTTTTGGTTTTGCAAAATCCATTGGCTTCCAACCCCATTAGAAGGTATCTGTGTTTCAGTTTTGCTTCTCCTGGTTTGACACTTAGTACAACCTTGACCATCAATCAGATCTTGTTTTCCAGATCTTAGTCCACAGCTAAAGTTTTTCTTGTTTCTGGTTGAAAGCCTTGGAATTGATGAACTGAATAGTCATAACCAGAAAGTCCAGAGTGGGGTGCAGTTACCTCTAGAACTCATTGCTCTTAATCCAGTCTGGGCTTCATGACAGTTGTAGTGATGGATTCCTATTATTATTTTCCTAATAAAATAATAATAATAATAATAATAATAATAATAATAATAATACAGTTTTTTTTAAAAAAGCTTGACAGGTCAAAATTTACCACTAGAGTCATTCGTTCTGACGTCTCTGTCCTCTCTGTTAGTTACTAGTTTATGATTGTCAAACTGCAGTTCCAATTTTTACTCTTAAAGAGTGGATTTGATGCTTCAGATTTTGCCATATGGTGTGTAATGAAGTATTATCGAGTAAACAGTGGAACCGAACTAGCTATTCTTTGAGACAAGCTGCCACCCATCTATTGATAACAATGTATCTGTAGCATGTCTGACCAGTTCTGTGTTCATGGGATAAATTTTTTCCAGAACTGGTAGTCAACTTTAGAAATGTATTTTCAAAAACCAGCTACATGCCCCCTCGCTAGTAAATGGTTAGATAGATGTGCCTGCTTTTTTCTTTGGCACTTCATCTTTTAAAGATATCTTTTCTTTAAGTCCTTATCCTTACCATCTCTTAAATCAGATAGCATCCTGGCTCAGAAGACCATGTGAGTAGTCATTGCTTCTTCAGTTTGTAAGTAGTGCTGACTGTTTTTTGACAGGGCCTCTCCAGGGTCCTTACTCCTCCTCCAGTAATACAGAAGTTTTTCCCGAATTTTCTGTTGGTTTCCAATGTTTTACATGTTAAATTATTATTCATACTGATAAGAATTGGTTTATTATTTTAGAAAATATATTTGTCATTTTCTAGACCTTGATCTCAGGTTTTCATATGCTGGTATATTACTTTTTCTTCACTTCATTAATTTGCATCTACATTGGCAGAGAACATTAATTGGTTTCTTGCTATTCAATACATTCTTTGGCTATTAAAATAATTTATAGCCTAATCAATCTGGAACCACTAGATGGAAGTTGTATTTTTTTCCCTGTATTTCCCCTATGTGTTAGTTAAAATTTTAATGAGCACATTTCTGGTAATTTTTCCATTTTCTCCATATATATCTTCTAAGTTTTCCTTCTCTTTAAGCTGTAAAAGGCAACTTGGAATCATTATGGTCTTAAAAATGCCACCTGAAATCATTTATTGTATAAACTCAATGTAAATGTAAGACAACTTGACACATCAAATAGACTTTCAAGAAAAGGAGTCTACAAGGGGAAGACAAGAAAAGGAAGCTGGTATAGATCACACTGGTACCAGAACTGTGAATTTTTAGTTATCTGGTGATGTTAAATTGTTTGCTTTAAGATATTTGGCTATCAAACCTCTGTGCTTTGATACCTGTGCTTTGATAATAAAAATGTATTTTAAATCGGTCCAGAAAATTCCATAAAAACGACTCCTCTTTGCAGTCATAATTATTAGTGGCAGGAAAGGTTAAACATTGTGACTTTCACTGTGAAACTAAAGATTTTGATTAAGGCTTTATTCCTCAAAGTCTTCAAAGGGTTTTATATCTTTTCCGTATTGTAGTGGTGTAATCTGAAACACTGATCCAGTTTTGGAGCTTTTCCATTGACAGTTGCAATAAGCACATACCATTTATTTATATCAACTTGACATTGTTGTTATTCTCTTGCTCTCTTCATGGGTATTTTCCTGAATATAAACACAGAACGTTAGCCTTTAAGCAGATAATTACCATAATTTTTATGCCTAAAATACCAGTGTTGACTAGGAACAAAGAATGGCATCCTAATGCAAACTCTTTGAAGTGGGGGCAGCAATGCCAGTGATCTCTGCGGGAATGTTTTTGTGAAAGAGCTCTGTGAGTACAGAGGGAGTTCAACACATTTGAATTGGAGGTAGGTAAAGAATAGGTCGAGGAGGTAGTAGGTGAGTGCTTGTGGCCTTTCCCATCATACCCAGAGATCAACTGCATTTCTCTCAGGCTACAGATATAACCTCTCTTTGCCTTCCAGCACCACCTCCCTTTTCTATCCTAAATTAACTAGTTAATATCTACATTCACAGAAACCTTTAGTTTTTAAATATATGTTATATATATGGTGATAACTTATAAAAGAATGAAATTCAGAAGTAACTCTGCTGTTACAAATGTGTGGTATTTATGGTTTTCCTGGAGCTCTTTTGAGTTTGAGATTTTACAATATTGGCAGAAAGTTCATGTCTGTTTTTGTCAGTTTATTGCAAAATATTTTGAAAGAGGGTGTGTTTGATGCTTCGAATATACTTATGGAGTCTAATACTCCCAAGTTTCTACTCATATAAACATAGAAGGAAGCTTACCTGTGCTCATTCAGTCTTACAGCTTTTATACATTCCGAGTAACTGTCAGCTCCTGACTGAACCTCTTTCCATAGGGAACTCATCACCCTTCTTGCTGTAGACTTCTGCTTGATAGAAAGTGCTTTGTTGTGATGCAGCCATTTCTCCCTCTCTGGAACTATTCTGTTACCTATTTCTACCCCATTGGGGCCACTTCGGCTAGCTTAGTTAGCTATCTTGCCTAAGTGAGTGATCTCTTCGCCCAATTTCTTTATTAGTTTTTCTTGTTTCAATGTTTCAGTTCTCCTCACCATCTCTTGACTTGTTCTGAGATGGATATTCACAACTCTGACCTAAGAAGAAAATACAGAATATTATAGGAGGTATTGGAAGTAGATGGAAGGCAAGGAGCTACGTGAGGACAGTGTAAGACTCAAGGGATACACGATAGTTGGATAGGTATCTTTATTATTAAGTCAGTCAGCAAACACATAATGAGTGCTGGGATACTTTGTGGAAGACCAATGGATGGGCTTTCTGGTAGAAGAGGCACATAAGGAATAAATGAATATCCAGTTTAATGTCAGATTGTGTCAGGAATTACAAAGAACTAGGAAAGGGTAGAAAGAGGAGAAAAAGGGTATTAGTTTGTTTAGGGGGTCACACAAGGCCTTTCTGGGAAGGTAACATTGAAGTAGATCCCCAAAGGAAGAAATAGAGGAGTGAGCCACCTGAATGAGAATTCATTTATTTAAGAAACATTTATTTAGTGCCTGTTTATTGAACACTTTATATATGATGCCAGATCCTGTCTGGGAATTGAGGATACAATTTTGGTGGGGAGACCGCAATCAGACAAAACTCCCTACTCATGTGCAACTTCTTTTCTAATAGAGAGGGAATATTTTGGGGAGAAATGTTTCAGGTGGAGGGAACAAGGAATGCAAAGACCCTGAGGTTGGGACCATGCTTGGCCTATTCCAGGGACAGCACAGAGGTGAGTATAATTAGAATGAAGCATAGAAGAGGGTTGGTGATAGATAAAACCAAAGAGGTAGCCGGAGCCTAAATCTTATAAGGCTGATTTTACTCTGAGTAACACAGGAAGCTATTAAAGAGCTTTAAGCAGAAGAGCTGAAATTAAGTAAAAGAGAATTATTTTGGCTACTGAGAGAGATGAGGGGGCTTGTGCCAAAGTGTTAGTGGAAGAAGTAGTGAAACAGGATCAGATTCTGGATCTGTTTTGAAGGTAGACCCGTCAGATCTGTTGATGGATTGGAAGTGGGATATGACTGTGAGAGGAGTCAATGATGACACCTAACTTCTGGAGAATGGAAGTGCCATTACTGTAGATAGATAAGACTTTTAGGAGGGACACATTTGAGTTCAGTTTTCAGGTATGTTAGATGCACTACAGGTAAGAGAGAGGTCAGGGCTAGCATGTACATTTTGAGCTCTTGGCATGTGGCTGATGTTTAAACTGGGAGAGAAAATCCATCTAGGGAGTAGAGTGTGAGTGGGAGAAGTCCAAGGACTGAACTCTAGGACACTCCACTGTTTAAAGATCTGGGGGAGGAGGACAAACTAGCAAAGGAATCTGAGAAGTGGCTGGTGCCTTAGGAGAAAAACTAGAAGGGTATGGTGCTCTGGAAACTAAGAAAGTTTTTCAAGATTAGCTATGTAGGATGCTACAGTAGGTTAACTAAAATGGATATTCAGAGTTGACTTTTGGACTTGGCCATGGGATGCCAGTGGGGACCTTGATAACAGTAAAGACTGTCTTGTCTCCATCAATTAAACTATTAGAGGGCCTGCTAATGCCAGGAGGCATACCAAGGTCTTAAGATACAAAGGCGTTGAAATTGGTCCCAGCCCTCTAAGAACTCACAGTGAGGTGGAAGGGTCAGGAAACAATTGACTAAGTGTACTTTATGCCACATACAGACATTAAGTATACGTGTAGATATGCTAACACAAGAAAGATACTAATTCTTCTTGGGAGATTGAGAAAGTTATAGAAAGGAGGTGAATATGACCTCGCACTTAAGAAATGAGGAGGAAAGAGCCAGGGAGACAAGAAGAGAGCAGGTAAGACAAGAGTGTCAGTAGGACAGGTGTAGCAAGTCCAGTGTGGCTAGACCTTAGAGTCATAGATTACGTGGAAATGAGGCTGGTGAGGTAGCTGGTATCACTGTAAAAAGTAGTATCATGGTAACAGTTTAGGCTTTTTTTTCTGTAAGGAGTGGATAGTCCATTGGGACTTTTAAACTAGGGAGTGGTGTGATCACATCTCCCTTTTAGGAAGATCACTTGGGTATTCTAAAAATATCAACCAGTGAACTGTGTGCAAAATGGAGTGGAAATAGGAAAAGCTAGAGGCAGAGGTCTGTATTTGGGGACTGTTAGTCCAGGCAAGAATGCTCTGGGACCTAGGTCCTAATGAAGCAGGGCGAGAGGAAGAAACAGACATGAGAGGTGTGTGCTAAGGCATGATGGAGGGGAGGAAAGGGAGAGGCATGAATGATTCCAATGTTTCTCACTTGGACAGTCTGGTAGATGGTGATTTAAATGACCACAGGCATTAAATTAAATAACATAGGCAGCCAGTTGTAATTTTGTGTTTGTGTGTGTGTGTGCACGTGTGTGCGTGTACATGCATGTGTGTGTACACGCACAAGCAGGAGGGGGTGATTATTTTCCTTTTTAGTAGGAAATAAATAATGGAGTGGTGACATTGATTAACTCGCATAGTTTCCTTATCCTGATTCCCCTTAGAGAAAGTGCAGTTGTTCCCAAAATAACTTTTAAATGCTAATTGAGTAATTAGAGATTGAAAAGAAACAATATCTTTAGTAGAAGATAAGATATAAAAAAGAACTAAAGAAGAATAAAACCATTTTTCTAACTTAAAAGGTTTTATAATGTTTTAGTTCCATTGGGCTAAATTTATAAGCCTGTTATGCTCCCACTGTGCATTTGATGTCTTTTTCATTCATAAGGCAAGTGTTGGAGATTTGTGACTATGTAATTGATTTAAGAAGTAACCTAGATTTATATTTTGTACACTTTTAGATTTGTTTGTGTCCAAATTCTGTGCAGTAATTGTCTTTGCGGATCTTTTAAAGCTCAATACGCTCTGCTCTCCGGGCATCCCTTTCTTTTATTCCCATTAACCATCTATCTTCCTTCTCATCAGCAGTGTGACTGCAGACTTACACAATACAGTTAGTCCAGTTTCAGTTTGTAAGTGCATTCTAGTCTTGGCCTTCTTGAGATTATACCAAAGTTAACCTTAATTAAAGTTCAGATGTGAAATGGTTAATTATATCATGATTTTGTAATGTTCCAGCGTGATGATCCTCAAGAGGCAATCTCTTTCCTCGTTTACAGGTTCTTGAAGGGCATCTTACTGTTGTCTTTATGGAACATCTGCCAATTCATAAAGATTACTTGTGTTGGCCAACTTTAGGTCATGCACAGATAATAATAGCACATAGAGGTGGGTCATATTCACTTAGTACAAAAAGGAAATTTCCAGTAGTTAGAAAATATAAAGGAAGGAAAAGAAAGAACAGAGACTAAATGTAATTAATATGTATGCCTACGAGTATTTTAATTATAGGTCCAGTTTTGTAAAATCACATGGTTTATTGCTATTAGATTTGATTTCAGGCTGTGTTTGTACTTGTGTTATATTTTCAGGAAGTTTCAGCAGATCCTACTGCCACACTCACAGCAGCAGAAGAGAGAAAGGAGAAGGTACCAAGCCCACACCTCAGTCACCTAGTGGTTTTGACATCTGGGGATACATTATATGGGTTGGCAGAAAGAGTGGTCGCCACAGAATCCTTGTAAGTTGTTAAAAACAGTTGCTTTGCCATTAAGTACTTAAGAAAAGTTTAAGAGTAAGCATTGTATAATTAGATTTCTAGCTGTATACATCTCCCTCTTCTGAATGTTACTTATATATTTCTGAGAAGTATATCCTAAAATAGATTACCAATTGATTTTTAAAACTGCATGGTTGTTTTTCAGTTCTATAAATGAAAGAAGGGAAATCTTTTAGGTTTCAGTCTTTAGCAAGATGACCCTTGCTTTAAAGTAAAACTTTAAAAAAAAAAAGTTGTAGTATACTTTATATTTTCCTATTGAATTGTGGTTCTAGAGAAACTGTAGTTACATTGTTAGTTTAGTGGTAGATATAGTCAGCCCTTGACACCAGTGAGAATATTTCTTGACCTTTAAAAATCCCCCGATTTTTAATACACTTAACGCATATGACTTCTTCCATAAAATGTAGTCCAATATAACTTGAGTTTTTGTGTACATAACAAAATGTAGAGAAAAATGGGATAGCTGCTGGCAGTTCTCCAGGCAAATGACTCCCACTCCTGCACACAGCTTCCTGACCTGAAGTTCACGTGTATGTCTCAGCCAAGTGTCACATGAGATTACTTCTGAGAAGTGCCAGATGTTAAATCTGTGAATTTAGAGATCTGTTCTGTATAATTAAATAGGATCTTCATAAGAAATCCTTTCAAAAAATACTGTTGTATTTTTTCTTCAGTTTTTTTTATGTGATCTTTGCTCCTGTCTCACATGCAAAGCAGCATAGCTCTTCACCTTGTAGTTTCCAGAGTAGTTTTTTGAAGTCCCTCTTTTTGCACCTCTGCTCCCATTTGGCGATAAACTCAGCATTAAGTTTTGGGTAGGTTGTAAATGAGCTAATACGAGGCAGTTCACTAAAGTGGGAAAGAATTTTAATGGTTAAACTTTTGCTTAGAGATCTTAAAGATTACAAAATTAGTGACAGGCTCTAGATCCTGCACTCTGCTTACACGGTGGGTTATTTGTTCTCTTTAGGGTATTTTTGGCTGAACAGTTTGAGTTCCTTCAGCCCCATCTGGATGCTGTGATGCCTGCAGTCAAAAAGCCCTTTCTTCAGCAGTTTTATTCACAGGTCAGAGATGGTCTTGGAAATCATTTCAACTGTGAGCAAGATAAGATTGTCACACATTATTTCAGGTGTTTTAGCTAGTGGCCAGTCTCCGTATTCCACGAGAGCGATTAGAATATGTTTATTCACTCGTGAATTCCTGTGTTAAATACTTACTGAGCACCTCGTATAACTTTTAGTCTAATGAGAGAAAGAGAGAGAGAGCCCATCAAAACTGCATTTACAATAAATTACGATAACGGGAAGGAAATAGCAGCAGGCTGTTTAACTTTGGCTGGGGGGCGGGGAGGAAAGGAGGTGTGGTGGGAGAAGGTTGTCTGGAAAGGCTGTCTGGAGGAAGTGATGTTTAAACCAGACCAGCTGGGTATATCAGTGTTTTCCAAGCCAAGGGAATGGCTTACATGAATATCAGCCAGTGAGAGCATGGTGGATGTAAGCAGCTGAAGAAAACTCAAATTGTCAGAGCAGGGAAGAGGGCTAGTGATGAGAAAGATGGCTAGGTGATAAGCAGGAGCTACATGGTGCACAGTGTTCTCAGCCAAAAGGTGGGCTTTATTTCGAGGGTACTGGGAAGGTCCCGGAGGATTTGAAACAGGTAAGCGGTGCAGTTGGTGTGTGTGTTAGAGTAGTTGGCGGCAGTAGATGGCAAGCCTGCAGGCAGGGAGACTGGCTTGCAGGCTCTTACAGAAATACAGTTGAGAGGACAAAATCTTGAGGTCGGACATTTAGAGTAGAAATGGAGAGAAGTGTAAAAATTTGAGAAATATTTGCTAGTCTCCATGAATATCTCTGGTTCTTTAAAGTTGTAGTATCCGTGGCCTCAAACTGATAGTATGTCTCAAGATTATGTTTTGAGTAAGACCTCTACCTATGAACTAAAGTGTTTTCATAATTGAAATCTTCAGATATGCAGTGTTTGATTTTTAGATGTGATGTATACTAGAAGTAGACACAAAATATTTTTGGTAAATCTGAGGTTTTTAGAAAATATCTGTCATTTTTCATTTCTGTGAAATTTATTTCAGACAGTCTCAACTGCCAGTGAACTACGCAAGCCAATTTATTGGATTGTAGCTGGTAAAGCTATTGATTATGAACAGATGCTGCTCCTAATGGCTAATGTGAAGTGGGATGTGAAAGAAATTATGTCACAGCACAACATATATGTAGATGCCCTGCTGAAGGCAAGTACTCTGGGAGCATCTTTGTCAAAGTGGAGTCTATCAGGAGAACTATTCCGCTCATTGCAGTTGCCCTGAGGTGGTGAGGTTATAGTTGTTATCACATTTCTAGCATCGTGATATTAAAGCCCCTGTACTGGAATAGACTTGCTTTTTGAATTTTGTGTTCTTTCAGACCCAAGAATACTATGCAGATTTTTTGGTTTTGCTCGCTAATTTCCCATCTTGAATGAGAGTTCAAGTTAATATTATGTAATCTCAGTAACCATGACTGTGGTGACAAGAAGATATTTCTATTTAATTAGAAGATATTTCTGTACTTGTGCAGATTTATCAGCAAGAGACCAGGCCCTTGATTACTCTATGTTGCTTTTTTTTTTTCCTAGAAATCATATTACTTTTACAGTGTGTCATGCAAACACCTTTGCATTTAAAACTTACATTTAAAATATTTCTGGAAAGAATTGTTCATTTTTTGTCATTTATGCATCAAGAGATACTTGTAGATCACCTGACATCTGCCACACACTGATCTAGGTGCTGACAATATAGTTGGGAATTAAGGAACTTACATGCCCTCAAGGAATTTACTGCCTGTATAGAGACAACAGTAAAGACATAAATGAAGATAAGACATGTCAGATGATGAATAAATAGTCCAGTGAAAAAGTAAATAAGCAGCAGAAGTGATATAGAGAGTGGCAGGGTGTGGGTTGGGGGCACGGTGGTAATACTGTTAATTTACTTGTGGTCAAAGGAGGATCCTGATAAAGGGAGGGTTGTGGAGAGGCCCAAAGGAAGCGAGGAGATGAGCCATGCAGGTGTCTGAGAGGAGGAAAGGGCATCTAAGGAAAACCACTTTCAGAAAAGTTTTGTTTTTCATATTTGTCAGTGAAAAGAAAATGGGCCTTCTTAAGCTCCTGACTTTTATCTCATTTACGTAAACATTCTTACCTGCTTAGTCCTGGGCAACACATGGTAGCCAGGGACACTTGTGAACCAATAAGCAAAGCCAGAGATCAAAACAGAGATAGCAGCGGAATTCATCATCTAGTGTGCCAACTCCCAGCAATGCCTGGTGCCCTTCTAGAGTTCTGTGATGAAAACTCCGACTTAGGAACTAAGGGTGGGACATCAGTTAGCAATGTCTAGGGGTTAGTGTCAAGTCTGAAGGGTGAGTGACAACAAGGGTGCTCTCTAATTGCCACCCTGGGAGAACTTTGCTTTCTAGGGCACCCGGGAGGTCTCAATTGGGAATTTTAATTTGGAATGTGATAGACAAATGTAATTTATAAATAATCACACACACCATTTTTTTTAAACAATTTTGCTTTTGAAAGATTGATTTTATTTTTTTATGGCATGCTGACCATGGTACTCATAGCTGGCTGTAAGAAGAATGAGACTTCTACACTCAGTGAATATATATACTAGATGGAACCTACTTGTCTAGTTATTCTTAACTATAAGAAATATTAATATTATGAGAAGGAACCAATGTATTCCAATTATCAACCTGAACCCAGTTTTGAGCAACTTAAATCCATCTTTTCTAAGGAAACTTTTATATAACTTTTATTCTTTCTATTACTTTTCCAAGTCCAAACCTTTAGGTAAAAAGCAATTTGCATTTGTTGCCCCTGCCAGAATCATAAGTAAAATGAAATGCTTTTATTATTCATTTAATAAGAAGCATTCTTGAACATTGAATTTAACAATGAGTAGAGTGACATTTCATACAGTTAGCATATAACCTTATCTTTAAAATATTAGTGGCGCGTCTGGGTGGCTCCGTCGGTTAAGTGTCCGACTTCAGCTCAGGTCACGTTCTCACAGTCTGTGAGTTCGAGCCCTGTGTCAGACTCTGTGCTGACAGCTCAGAGCCTGGAGCCTACTTTGGATTCTGTGTCTCCCTCTCTCTCTGGCCCTCCCCTGCTCATACTCTGTCTCTCTCCCTCTCAAAAATAAATAAACATTTAAAAAATTACATTAAAAATTTTAAAAATATATATTAGTGAAAAAGTACTGAATCAAGACTCTGGAAAGCTAAAGCAGAGCTTAGTGAAGCATGAATGGAGTAGCAAATGGTAGTGTCTGCTAGACTCAAAAAGACTAAAACTAAAAGCTAAAGACTAAAACAAAAAGGATGAAGAGCAATTGTTTATTTAACTTTGATTCTCAAAAGTAAGCTTAGTGGATTGAAAGTTTACTTTTTCATAAATAATTAAAAGCAATTAACTGTCAAAAATAAGTCATCAAAAAAATTGTGATTAGCAAAAGAATAACAAGTAATCGTATAGTAGCTTGACTGGTGACAATTAGATTCTTTTTCCTCCTGTGTGTTATTAGAAAATTTGAACACATGTCAGTCTTGACTTATTAAGCATTGTGTGGCTGCTGTTTTGAGGAAACTAAAGGAAAAATGTCATTTTAAGCCTTGTTATATTTATTTGCAGTATATTGTCAAGGAAGGATCCATAGCATTTACCTCGTAAATAAACATATTTAGACGATAATAGTCCAGAGAAGCTAGAAATATATTTAATGAAGGGTAAACCATTTGCTTTCATGTAATTGTTAGAAATTGTCTAAATTAGTCACATGTATTTTTATTTTTACTACACTGGTACCATAGAAGTTACTAATAAGTAATAAAAATATTCAGTTTTTCTGCAGGAAACCAGAATGGTTTTATTTTATTTTTTCCTTTGTACTAAAAATTTGCAGCTATCACATGACTTCAAATCATTCAGAATATAATTATTTACGTTTAAAAAATGTTTAGGAAAGAGAATACTTTATCCGATTGCTCTCTAAGGAGTATTGCCTCAAATTACAAATGGTTCACAGTTCACTCTGAGTTGAAAACTTTTAAGACAGTTTTTTAAACTGGGTTTCTGGGGCGCCTGGGTGGCTCATTTGGTTAAGCGTCCAGCTTTGGCTCAGGTCATGATCTCACAGTTTGTGAGTTTGAGCCCCGCATTGGACTTTGTGCTGACAGCTCAGAACCTGGAGCCTGCTTTGGTTTTTGTGTGTATCTCTCTGTCCTTCCCCCATTCACACACTCTCTCTCTCTCAAAAATAAATGAGTAAACATTAAAAAAAAAAAAATTAAACTGAGTTTCTTGAAGATAACTTTAAAAACATTTTAGGTGATTAAATTCTTTTAGTCCATACCAACAGTCATAGAAAAATTTGAGATGAAGAAGCATTTGAACATTGGTTGCATTGTTTAATCTGTTGAGATGAAATGTAGTGTACTCTGTATCACAACATAGTTTATGCAGTTTGATATACTTTAAAAAAAAAACCCTTCATACTAAGTCCAAGTTATCTTTTGCATTCTTGCTTTTTGTTTTACTTAGTTTGACTCTGAGTCTTTCTAAACATTCTTCTTTGCCAGTAAGATGGGAAAGCAATGTGGCATTATAATTATATTCATATATGGCCATGATTTTTGTCTTCTTAGGAATTTGAGCAGTTTAACAGGAGGTTAAACGAGGTTTCTAAGAGAGTTCGGATACCCCTACCTGTGTCTAATATACTTTGGGAACACTGTATACGGCTGGCCAATAGAACTATTGTGGAAGGGTAAGTTTTCATGAAAGCATTATCTGAGTCTTCAATGATGAATCATAATGCAATAACATTGCGTATTATCACCACTGGAGAGAATAGGTAGAGAATGTCATAAATAATTGTAAATATAATCCTATAATAATTCAGGTTTGACTTTAGAACATAATTGAAGAAACTTTAAACCCCACTGTGGCTCTTCTGTCTGTGCTTTTTTTTCTCTGTGGTGACCTAGAACCAGCTAGTAGAGGAGCATGGAAAGTAGCATCTAATGGTTATCAGAAAGTTAAACTCCTAATAGTCATTATTCCTTAATAATATAATTATGATGATGATGATGATTATAGATAACATTTATTGAGCACTGTGTGTCATTTATTAGATCAAGCACTTGACAGGATTATATCACTAAATCCTAACATAATCTCTTTGACAGAAGCATTTCTCTGTTTTATCAAGGAGAAAATCTAGCTTCAGAAAATCGAGGCCTAGAGAGGTTAAATAACTTATCCAGGTTCACACAGTTTTCAAACACCAAGGTTTATGAACTACTGATTTTCTGATGACAAAATCAGTCCTCATAACCACTATATCTGTTAATGATATCATTATAACATTGTAAACTATATACATCTTTCATATGTTGAGTTTAAAGATCTTTCAGTACTAATTTTCCCACTCGCTCAGAGACCATGTTTGCATCTAGAACACAGACTCTCTCTGGAAAGCAATCTGCTATAGACCATTCATATGGTTTGGAGTTGCACATCAGGTAAATTTCCACATTATCATTTATCTGATTTCTTTTCAGTTCTTCTTTGTTATAAAGAAGAACGTCTTAGAGAGTGGGAAGGTGACAGTGACAAGCTGACGTTTTGGCACTCTGTATTGAAAAATCAACAGTGCTGTATGTCACAGAATGGCCCTGTCAACAGTCATGACTGAAAAGTATTTTTAATAAATTTATTTAATAAAGTAGAAAAGTGAAGGTTTTATTTCTGTACGAAGCACTTTTTATTAAAAAAAAAAAAAAAGCCTGGTCACTTCAAATAATATGCACTTTAGTTTCCTTGCAGATTTCCTTAGGGGAAGTACTGCGTTCCTAGGGTTGGAATATTATTGAAGGAATGAGACACTGACTTATGAGTAATAAAATGTTGTACTCGTAGGGTTAATACATTTATTCTTATTACTACTCCACCTTAGAACACAGTTTTTCAGTGGTGTCGGGTGTCAGAATAAGTCTATAAAGTGTTTTATTATGAAAAATATGTATATACCTTCTTTGCTCAGATGCTCACACGTTTCTCTGGTTCGCTGACTGTTCATCGGGGAATTATTACATTTGTTTCCTTTGCACCCAGTAGTTACAATATTGAACAGTTTTATGAAACTAAGATTACTTTGGAGTATTCATAGCTTCGTTTTTTATAAATAATTCTTGGCAGTCAAATGTATTGGAATACCAATTTAACTTTCTTACAGATGATTATGTTAATTGACTGTGGGGAACTGTAGTCTGTAGAGCAGCAAAGAACTTTGTAAGTTATTTGATCTTTTTGGTTTGCATATGAAGAAACTGAGGCCCCGTAGGTAAAATGACTGCTGAGTGACAGGGTCCGGACACAACCCAGTCCTTCTGACACAAGGCTCATGTGTTCTTTTTCTTATAACCCTCTCATTCCTAGAGAATCTGTCCACATACAGGTTAAGAAAAGTTGAAATACCTACAGGTTTCTTTTTCCATCCTCTATTTTTTTATTATTGTGTATCTTAGATATGCCAACGTCAAGAAGTGCAGTAATGAGGGTCGTGCCTTGATGCAATTGGATTTTCAACAGTTTTTAATGAAACTTGAAAAACTAACAGATATCAGACCCATTCCTGATAAAGAATTTGTGGAAACCTATATTAAAGCCTACTATCTAACCGAGAATGACATGGAACGCTGGATCAAAGAGCACAGGGTGAGAGCTGGAAAATAGTTAATTAAGTTTTTATTCCTTTTTCTTTGTGCTGTTCTTGTCTGGTATATTATATAATTCAAAGTCATGAGAATGAAATATAAAGAAACAGCCAGTTCTTTGCCATATTCATACAGTATCTATGCAGTGCCCTTTGAGTAATCAAATCCTTTTGAGATCTTTCTGAACTGTAATAGTAATTATCTGGAAAGGTAGCCAGAGCCTGAACTTTAGCTATGTTTATCCTTCAACTGTGTTGTGGGAAAAGGCTGAAGTTGGTTAACATCAAGACAAATCGAAGACAGCAACATTGAAGTGATTTACAAACTAAAGTCTATTATATAACTTAAGCCTTCTAGCCCCCAACAATGAACTGGTATCATCCTGACCACACTGACATGTATTAGTGATGATTAATTTAAATATTTATGTTAATATTTAAAAGACTAAATTTAACTTCATCCTACATTAGACTTTACCTTGAGTATAGATGTGATCATTTTTCTTTCGTGTGGATATAGAGATAAGTAGAGAACAATATTGTTTATTATGTGTTATATCGGATGCTGAATTTTGGGCACAGTTCAACTCACCCTGTATCACCAGAGCATGCTCAATATGGGGAGCTTTTCTATGTGATTGTTCTGTCATTTGTCTAGGTAGACAGTATGTGAAGACAGATTTAATGAAAATATGGGAAGTATTAAAATTATCACCAAATTTTATTCCTTCAGTAACTCTGGTGCTCACATTTACTTATGCTGTAACATCATGGGTAAAAGCTAAGTAAATTTTAACTTCATTTGACTGGGTAAGGAAATAAGGAATTATTTATATTTTATCAGCCTCATCCTGTCTGGTTTCAATACTCTAGAAAAACTAAATGAATACTAGCCTGAGTTTTGTGCAAATGTGCCCACTATAGGTCAGTTTCAGGTCTGTAGGAGCAAAGTAGAAATGTATATATTATTTTCAATGATTTTGACCAATACACCAGAATTGTGAAAAATGTCGCCCCTTTTAGTCCCACTGACATCTGACATTTGAAAACCAGAATGCTAAAGCAGGTGCAGATGAAGTGTTGGATGTTATTGGAATTCATTTAGTAAAGTAAGCTACAAATACTTTGATGTTGCTACTGAGGAAGGCATTTAGGGAAAGAATACAAGTAACTGAGGAGAGAAAGCACAGCTCTTAGATATGCATTATAAGATACAAGAATAATACCTTTCTGAACTGTAGTTTCCTCTTGTTTTTAGTTTTTTAGTTTCCTCTTTTGATATAGTGAGCCAAAATTTTTAGTCTAGTATTTTGTGAGAACTTTAACTGATATATGCAATTCACTGAAATTTTCTCAGGAGCTGACTGTCCTGCCTTCCAGGGAACTCCCCACAAGGTCTAGCCCAGTGCTGATGGCAGTGAATACTTGTTAAGCGTTAACTGACAGAGAGAATTTACCAGATGCTAACAACAGGTGCTCTCAGAGCAGATACACAAACTGAATAGTTTGCTGAATTTTTATTTTTTAAAATTAATTAATAGATTAATTTAAAATTAATTAATAGATTAATAGATTATAATAATTAAAAATAATTAATAGATTAATAATTTAATAGTTTTAAAAATTTTGGTGGTAGTTTGTATTTTTTTGTGTTTATTTTTGAGAGACAGCATAGGAGGGGCAGAGAGAGAAGGGGACAGAGGATCTGAAGGGGGCTCCATGCTGACAGTAGAGAGCTCGACGCAGGGCTCGAACTCACGAACTGTGAGATCATGACCTGAGCCGAAGTTGGACACTTAACTGACTGAGCCACCCGGGTGCCCCTGCTGAATTTTTAAATGAACTCTTTATCATATTTTTAAATTATACTATCTTTAGTGGCTACCTCCAGTGAAGACAGATGACTTTTTTTTTTTTTTTTTTTAAGTTTTTATTTATTTTGAGGGAGAGGGAGACCAGGGGAAGTGCAGAGAGAGAGAGAGAGAGAGAGAGAGAGAGAGAATCCCATAGGCTCTGTGCTGTCAGCTTGGAGCCTGACACAGGGCTCAGTTGGACGCTTAACTAACTGAGCCACTCAGGCGCCCCAGATAGATGACTTTTCTTTCATTTTCTTTTAATATTTATTTCTTTGAGAAAGAAAGAGAGAGAGAGAGGAGAACTTGAACACAAGTGGGAGGGGCAGAGAGAGAGAGGGAGAGAGAGAATCTCAAGCAGGCTTCCTGCTGTCAGTGCAGAGCCCAACTTTGGGCTCGAGCTCAAAGTTGAGCTGAAATGAGATCAAGAGTTGGACGCTTAACCCACTAAGCGACCCAGGCTATCCTGACAGATAACTTTTCTTATTAGATTTGGTATAGAACTCTCTTTCCTTACCTGAACTCTTGCTGTTGATCCTCTATAACCAGATCAATATGCAAACCTTTCTGATGAGTCCCTATTCATTCTCATCTTAGCAACTCATTATCTGAAATTCAGGAACCAAATAGATTTGTACAGCATAAAATACTTGTAGTCTTCATTTTACTTATTAGCTACAATGACAGTATGAAAGATTAAAATCTAGTACCTTCCTGATCCTTGTTACCTTACTTATTTATCGTATCTCAGAAAAGTTGTTCTGTGATTAGAGATTTATTTCTTTCACCTAAAATGTTTGCAAAATGTGGAGTTCCAGAAAATACTTTACTTAGTAACATTTAAAAAATTTGGGAGGGGGGCGCCTGGGTGGCGCAGTCGGTTAGGCGTCCGACTTCAGCCAGGTCACGATCTCGCGGTCCGTGAGTTCGAGCCCCGCGTCAGGCTCTGGGCTGATGGCTCGGAGCCTGGAAGCCTGTTTCCGATTCTGTGTCTCCCTCTCTCTCTGCCCCTCCCCCGTTCATGCTCTGTCTCTCTCTGTCCCAAAAATAAAAAAAAAAAAAAAAAAAAAAAAAAAAAAAAAAAATTTGGGAGGTCAATGTATTTTAGTAACTTAATAAAGTATCACAGAAATAAGCATAAGGTGTGTAGTTTAAAAGTGGCCATATCAGATTACTTTGCCATAATTAAAAAGATTCCAGTGCTTTCTGTTTCAAATGGATGCTACAGTATCCTTCTTGTTATTATAGCTCAGTAAACAATTTGTCTTCCATATCTTAAACTATAATTTTCACTGCTTTTCACTGATTTGTAGTGCTCAGTTACTACCCACTGAAAACTGAGTGTCTGTTCTTTCCTTGTGTTGATCAAACACGTCTTTCAGCGTACTAAATTTGGATTTTTTTTTTTCCAAGCAGGAGTACTCAACGAAGCAGCTGACCAATCTGGTAAATGTTTGCCTGGGATCCCATATCAATAAGAAAGCAAGACAAAAACTTCTAGCTGCTATAGATGATATAGACAGACCCAAAAGATAATGAACACATTTTTTTTTCCTCAATGACATTGATCTTCTCTCAACATAGATGACATGAAAGCCAATTTTTCATGCACTCCTGACAATTGTCTGCTAAGAAATCTCTGTGCATGTTCCTTCCAACTGGAAAGTGGAAAACACTGAAGTCTGTGTGGTATTCTCAAATGACTTTTATATGCTCTGGTCCTTCTCTTCAACTTTTAGTCTCATCTGTTGTATTCTTTTCCTGAAATGATATCCTTGCCTTGTCATAAGTATTGTTATGTGACTGCAGTAACATATTTTACCGAAGAATGTACTGTAGATATGCAATTAGAAGGAACAGTGGCAGTACATCCACGGGCACTTTTTGGAGAATGAATTTATGTTGGTATTTTTTTTTGCCCTCTCTACTTGGTTCTTGAAAGCATAAATGAGAGGTTTTCTGTACAGTATCTCCTAATTATGAGCACTGCATGAGAATTGAAAAGTACATGTAAGCAAAATAGTTGAAAAATCAGTATGCTCTCTGTGTTTTTGAATGTCAGAGTTTATCTTGGGGTTAATTTGGTTAAAACAGTGATCATAAATGATGAAATTGAATAAATATTATACTCTAACACTATCAGCCTATGTGAGACTAAATTTTGATATTTTTCCATGGCAGGTATAGTTTAGGAAGCAATAATGGAATTTTTTAGTATGTTCTAATTGTAATGATCTTATATCTGAAACCAATGGTGAAAAGTAACTTATTGGGTGTACCTATTCAGTGCCTGAGTAGCATACAGAATGGTGATTGTGGGATTTTTTTTAATGTGGGACATTTTCCACATAAGTGGCTCTCTTTGATTTCAACTTTTGTCTTAGGATGGCAAAACCTGACTTAGCTGACTTAGGGAAAGGACTGTTAGTCAAGAATAAGTTTATGGTCATATGTTCATCTTTCTTAGATGTCTGCTTTGTATTACAGATGTAAAATAATGTGAGCTAGCTAGTGATAAACTTTGGAACTCAGTTAATAACTATGTACTTTGCTTTTGAAACCCGAGACCTTCTGTCAACATATATGACACAAAAATCAGTTTCCCATGCACTCCTTCCACCTGACTGATCAGGAATTTTTTTCATATTCTTTATGACTAGGGAGTAGAAGCCTCTTAGGTTTGTGTGGTGTTGGTCCAGGATTACTGGGCGTGACCTACAACATCAACAGCTCATAGAATCCTAAAGCATCATTTCATGAGAAATGGGCTTTGTGTCCTGTGAGCCTTCTGGGAACTGAGATGCTGAAATGGAGGGCAGAGGGTGGCGTGTGGGCAGGCATGGAGGTGAATAAGGAGGTGATGGCCACTCGGTGTCTGCCAGTCCCTGCAGATTTTCATAACCAGCACATTAGAATACAAAATGCTTTGAGAATACATCTCTGGATGCTAGTATATGTGTCTGTACGATGAGGTTTTTGTTTTCATCCTCTCCCTTTGCAGTTCATTTACTGTCAATATTGACAGTAAAACTTTCCTCTTGTAAAAAGGTATGAGCTTGGTGCTATTATGGTCTACTCATGGCATTGGACTGTGTACTTGGAAGGCAGATTTTGCCAGGAGCCATTATCCATACAGAGCCGCTGGAAGAAAATGAATATGAAATAAGCTTGGTCCTTGTGTTTAAATGACATATTCAGTTGGGCACATAAAGAGCTAATCAATCTCATTTATTTCTCTGTTGATTGGGAGCCACTTATTATTCTTTTTTACATGGGCTTTCTAGTTGGCTTTCTTTAATTTCTACTTTAGTTTGCCCTAGGTAGCATGAACAGCAGTTACCTACCTGTTAGAGTGTTTTCCAGGGTGATAGGAATTGATACAAAAGAATTACTTGTTAGAGAATTAACCATGCAATTGGACAGATCTTTTAACTTACGTATACTGCGCTTTGATAAAAATTTTAAAAACTTTTTTTTGTGCATTTCAAGGTAGCTTAATGAGTGTTCATTAACATCAAAACAGTAACCAGATACTTGAGCTGTGAAATTACCTAAAAACAAGAGAGTTAACCAGACATTTCTCAAATACATTATGCAGTGATAATGAGTTATAACCATGTAACATTTTGTGAAACTAACATTAAGATAAATAGAATTGAAAAGCTTGAGAATATAAATGGAATTAATTGTGTTCCAAAAGTTTTACTGTAACAAAAATTTTCTTTTTGTATCTAAGTTTTCCTTAACGGTGGCATTTGGTATGAAAGTGTCTTATGAAATTCAAGATTTTAAGTTGATATGGGAGCAGGAGAAAATTGCATCCCCTGGGAAAGAATGATTATTTCTACAAATACATTGTCTTGCATTCAAAAATGCTAGAGAGATGCATAGCAATTCAAATGACTGAGTTTGATTCAGTTTGTAAAATCTACAGAGATCTTATAAGTTCACTTTGACTAGTAAGCCCATTTGCTCAACTTACAAAATGAAATCGAATTTTGCTTGAAGCCAGGACCATATGGTATTTTATCATATCTTTAAGCAGAATTTCCTTTGAAAATTCCTGTTTAGCTGAGTGCTAAAGTGAAACTTTAAGTTAGATTGAATAGCTTTTTTCTTTATCTACTCACTAAAATGTAGTCATAAAAAAGGCTTGTAATTCAATTCACTTTGAAAGTATAGTTATCTTTTGTAATGAAAAATTTGATCCAAAGATGAAACACAAATTGTACTCAGAGCAAAATGAACAAGTCCAGGGGAAAATATTTACGTTTCTATATTTATTCTTTGAGGCAATTTTAATACATACATAGTGGTTAACACAAATGATATTTAACTCTTCAGAATGAGTAATGACAAAATTATTAACATTCTGGTGTGATCTTTGTAAATATTAAGACTAGTGCAGCTTTTTGCAGATTTTCTTTTTTAGTATTACAGAAAATATTTGCTCAATTCATATCATCCACAAATTTTTAAAGGCCATCAAAAAGTTTAAGCTACACAACATTCCCCAGGACAAAACTATGTCACATTTTATACATGAGAATTCTTGGGGTTTTTTAGTTTTTTTTTTTTAATGTTTATTTATTTTTGAGAGAGGGACACACAGAGTGCAAGTGGGGGAGGGTCAGAGAGAGAGGGAGACACAGAATCCAAAGCGGGCTCCAGGCTCTGAGCTGTCAGCACAGAGCCTGATGCGGGGCTTGAACCCATGAATGGTGAGATCAGAACTGAGCTGAAGATGGATGCTTAACTGACTGAGCCACCCAGGTGCCCCTATACCTGAGAATTCTTGTTCAAACTCAATGGAGAAACATAGTTCATTAACTCTAATACACTTTTCTTGATTGTTGTATCCTTTTGTGAATCTTGCTAAGTATATCTGCATCATTTTTTCAGTTTGAAAACAAACCCACAGTTAGATTCTCTATTTGCTAGGGATGTTGGAGGAAGGGGCAGGAATTCAGGGAAGAAGGATAACTAGTCTCTTTCTGGAATTTTGATACTTTATTGATATGATTTATTTGTAATATTTTTTTGTTTTGCTTTTTGGTTTTGATGAAGAGCCATATTTATAAGTTTCTTTAGTGATCACTTCTTGATCTCAAGACTGAAATTTCCAGATTTGCTCTTTGAGGACTTTTTCACACTGAGCCAAGCCTTTCAGTCCAGAAAAGAGGTGTTTTTGTTTTTGTTTTAATCTACGACCTATATTTTATTCTGTTTCTTCACCATCCCTTGTTTCTTGATTCTGCCTATCAGTAACCAAAAGGAGTTATGTTTTGTTTTGTTTTGTTTTTTTTTTTTTTTAATTTATGGGATAGAGAGAGACAGAGCATGAACGGGGGAGGGGCAGAGAGAGGGAGACACAGAATCGGAAACAGGCTCCAGGCTCCGAGCCATCAGCCCAGAGCCTGACGCGGGGCTCGAACCCACGGAACGCGAGATCGTGACCTGGCTGAAGTCGGACGCTTAACCGACTGCGCCACCCAGGCGCCCCAAAAGGAGTTATGTTTTAAAGAAAAGACATTTCCATATTGTGGGCCTTTTGGTCCAACTACCACAAATAGCATAGCAATCTTTGCCTTAGATGGAAGGGATATTTTAGTCAGGGTTCCCATTTCAACAGAAGTCACTTCTGGAGCCTACACTGAAATGTAATTGCACCTTTGGGTAGCTATTAGAAGACAGCTTTGCTGACTGCCTGCTGTCTACCTTATTTTACTTCTGTTGTCCCTGCTTCCTATCACAATTCCACCTTTAAGAACTCAACCAAGATGCTTTACTTTCCATGAAACCTGTCCTTTACCAGAGTAGGTGCTCTGGGGAAGAAGTGATAGGGAATGGTGGTGATCATGGTGGAAATAGAATTTTAACAAGGAAGACTGCAGAAGATCTCTCTTGGAAGGAAATGAGGAGGCCAGTTATGCTGTTATCTGAGGTGGAGGGTTGCAGGCTGAGGGAGTAGTAAATGCAAAGTGAAGGCTCAGGGTGAAGGCTTCAGCTCTGAGAAGTGTAAGGAGGCCAGCATAGCAGGCACAGTAAGTGGGGGAGATTAGGAATGGAAAGGGTGTAGCAGGATGAGTCACACAGAGTGAAGGCCTGTGAGCCTTTGGATTTTACTTTCAGATGGGAAGCATTTGGAAGATTGTGAACAGAGTGGGCACCTCATTTCTGACTTAGGTTTTAGCAAAATCCCTCTACCTGTGTATTTGAGAAAAGGCCGTAGGGGGACAAAGACCGAAGCACTGAGACAGAGTAAGAATCTAATACAGCAAACCAAGAACAGAATTATGGAGGCTCTGTCTGCAGGATATGGTGAGCAGTGAGCAGATTCTGGATGTGTTTCAAAGGTAGAGACATTAGGATTTGTTGATTGGTTGATGTGATGTTTGAGAAAAGAGGGATTAAAGATGATTCTAAAACTTTCACCTGAGAAAGTAGAAGTCTTTGACAGAACTGGGTTTGTGAAGATCAAGGGAATACTTGGACAGCTGTGTTTGAGATACAACATTGGAGGTGTAGAAGAGGCAGCTGTGCACGTGAATCTGGAGAAGTCAGGGCTGTAGATGTAAATGTGGGAGTCATCAGCATATAGAATAAACCCAAAGCTTTCTTTAGGAGGCGGAAAAATCTTACTTGGTCCATGAATATTAATAAGCATTGGTCATAGAAATTTTATCCCTTTAGGATTGCTATCTTCCTTGAAATTGAGCTCAGGACAGTTTCCATATCACACAGGATAGATTAAGGCTTTCTTGGGGAAACTGACAAGCCTGGGACAGCAAAAAGTAAAAAAAAGAGAAAGAGCGAAAGAAAAGGCGTTGTTTCCCCTTCCCCCCCCCCCCCACACCCCCTTCACCCATTCCCAACATTATCACTATGAGAGGTGAGAGAGGGCTGGGAGAATGCAGAGACTCTGTGTGTGTGTGTGTGTGTATTTGGGGGGGGGGGGGTTGTTAGCAACAAATGTGAGAACAACTGACCACCTAGTGACCTGCGGCCTGTGAGCAGTGTAGTTCCTCTGGCTGGGAAGCAGAAGCCTTCTCCTTTGGGAAGATGAGTTCTGGGGCAGCCCTTTCCCTAGCTGGCTCATCGTTCAGGCAACTGGAGCTAGCTCCAGGGTACTGTCTTGTGTCAGGAGCTGGCTGGTCTCTAGTGGATTGGACAAATAGTTCCTGTCCTCAGGAGTTTAAATCTAGTAGGATAAACAGATGTAAGACAAACACATTTCATTCTGGGGGGTACTCTAAAGGAGAGTTCAGAAGTGGGAAAAACTACACTGAGGAAGACATGTTCAAGTGAAGAAGGACTGGCATGAGGTGAGGAGGCTGAGGGAAGAGTGTGCTTGAGCATCAGAAAAGGCAGTGTGGTTGGCACACACAAGGGGCAGGGAGAGGGGCACAGAAAAGACTGAGAAGACGTGGCAGATATCCTGTGCAGCCAAGCAGGAGACACAAATGAATTAAGCAGCAGATCTTATTCAATAATGAATGACAGGCAGTTTGAGATGTGGACATCTCAACAGGCCCGGCTGTACCTACAGGCACTTGAATTTGAATTTTAATCTCTGCATCCAAGGGAATGAATGACCTCCATCCATCAGCTTGGGGGAGAAGGGAGTCTGTATAGATGAGGGAATTTCCCAGAACTTCTATCTGTGTGTTCCGCTATATCCATCTTGATAGCACTTAGCACAGAATATTACTTAGCTCAAAACTATATGATGGATGGAGTGGTCGAGTGGAATGCAAATAAATACTTTTTAGGGCCTAGTATTATCTAGGCCCTTTGAGCTAGAATTCCTCCCTAAACTGTCCTCAAGTGCTGCTTGGTTCTTTGGGCCTGGATTGTCGCAAGTATATTTCTTTACACCCCAGAGCTCCTTGTACTGGATCAGACGTGTAATGGCTATTTATTTATTGACTTCTCAGTGTTGTGGGAAAGCATTAATTAGTAATTGTTGAAGAGAGGTGCACACTGGCATTGGAAGCCAAAAGGTTAGCAGTTTAAAAAAGAAGCAATAACTTACTTCACTTTCTTAAGTTTTTAATGCCTACAGACTGAGATAAAACTTGACATGTTTTAATAGACTGCCCTAGACCAGTGGTTATCAAAGTATGGCCCCAGATCATCAGCCTCAGCATCACCTGAGAACTCATTAAACAAGCAAATTCTCAGGCCCCACTAGAGACCTATAGAATCAGAAACTCTGCAGGTAGGACTGTACAATTGGCGTTTTAATAACTCCGCCGCATACTGAACTTTGAGAACCACTGACTTCAAAGACACCCTGAGACATGGGGCGCCTGGGTGGTGCAGTCGGTTAAGCGTCCGACTTCAGCCAGGTCACGATCTCGCGGTCCGTGAGTTCGAGCCCCACGTCAGGCTCTGGGCTGATGTCTCGGAGCCTGGAGCCTGTTTCCGATTCTGTGTCTCCCTCTCTCTCTGCCCCTCCCCCGTTCATGCTCTGTCTCTCTCTGTCCCAAAAATAAATAAAAAACGTTGGAAAAAAAAAATTTTTTAAAAAAGACACCCTGAGACAAAGTGATCCAGAAAAGCTGTTCACCTGGAACTTTCTTTCCCTTCACAGGGCTGTAGGATAGCTATTCCAGACTGACTGCTGACAAGGCCTTTTTTTTGTTTGTTTTTTGTTTTTAGACACTATTTTTTGTCCACTTTAGCATAACAATTGCTACTTTTCCATAAAATAAATCTTATAGTGCTGCCTTCCCCATTAGAACCTGTATGAGTGACTACTGTTGGAACAGGCCAACAAACATGTGTATGTCCTTCACATTGACTTGAGTGGAAAGAGATTTCCCAGGAGATTTTTTTTTTTTTCAACGTTTTTTAATTTATTTTTGGGACAGAGAGAGACAGAGCATGAACGGGGGAGGGGCAGAGAGAGAGGGAGACACAGAATCGGAAACAGGCTCCAGGCTCCGAGCCATCAGCCCAGAGCCCGACGCGGGGCTCGAACTCACGGACCGCGAGATCGTGACCTGGCTGAAGTTGGACGCTTAACCGACTGCGCCACCCAGGCGCCCCTCCCAGGAGATTTTTAATTGGTGCAAGAGTCATGTGCAGTGAGACCATGGAACTGGAGGAATAATGTATCATTTTACAGAGATTTGGTCATTGATTCTTTCAGCCACTAATTGAATCAGATGGAGAGAGAAGCCAGTTGACTATTTGGTAAGGGAAGCTTAGCGTGAGCTGGAGTGTTGGTGGCTGGAGTTCTGTTGAGTTCATATTCTTGCACTTTCACTAGTCTCCAGTTACCCTTCTGTGCCATAATTTTAAAGAGTATTTCTGTATGTCTAAGATGGGAACAATAACAGTACCAACTTAATAGGGCTATTGTTTTGTGCAGATGGTGACTAGGGGCCAGGAGGCTGAGGCAGTTTTCCCAAAGTCACACTGCAAGGGATGGAACCAGAACTTGAGTCCATTGTTCTTACTGTGTGATCCACATACTGGCCACTGACGGACCTCATCACATTTCTTCAGAATGCTAGGCTGCCTGAATTGCATCCTACTATCAATTCCTTGGCTGTACATCCGCCTCCTTCGTGAGGAGTTAATTGGCATGCTGTAGAAAGTGTGCTTGTTCTCCGTGGGATTCCTTACGGTTTTAGTGATTCCAGATTTAATAGCAGAGCCTCTTGTGGGTGAGTGATGTGTCTCAATTTGGGGAAGTGAGAATCATTGTTTATGCCATTATGACAGGCAAATGCTGAGGTGTCATTTCCTTCATGCATTCTCTTGGTAAACCACCCAAGAGACCCTCTTCTGACTTAAGAAATTCAGGTGTGATTCATGTGACAGTGGTGGTGTTTCTGCTGCTATATCAGCTTCTAAGGTAATTCCAGGTGTTCTGTTCAGGTTCCATCTCGGGTGTGGAAAAGGTTTTCTCCATTTGGGGGGCTTACGTCTGGGGTTGTCTAGTAGTAGGTGGCCCACAGAATAGAAATGTCCATACTTGGGCAGCTCAGCACTGAGTCCCTTTTCTGCTCTCTTGCCCATGTGCCCTCCCCCCTTTTCTGCTTAGCTCTCCATACCTTTGTTCCCCAACCTCTTTCTCTAGCTCCAATCTTACAATGTTTTGGGGAAAGAAGAAGTAGTTCTGTAAGTGGGCACATTTTCATTCACACTTAAATTAGGAGTTTCTTAGACTCACTAGTTAGCTTCTTTGAGGGTTGAAAGAAGAAAAGTGGTACTTAGATGTTTAGTGAGAAGCAAAGAAAAGCAGCAGACCAACAGAGGCATTAATGGAGGTAGAACCCTGCCATTTATCAGTATTTTGTCAGGAGAGTACTCTCAATTCTCTTAGTAAATTTCTTTGTAGTTTGTAAATTTATAATGCAAGAACCTGATATTTTCCTCTCCAGGCTCCTATGTTCACACCCATCTCCCTGCGCCCCAACTTCATTGACTAAACAAACAAATGTACTACCTGGTATCTGTTTCTTCAGATAATGGGATGGTTATTTTAAAATTTATTAGGGCTGAGGTCCATCAGCTACCTCTTCAGAGTCCTTAATTTTGGAGACAAGGCTTGTTCCAAGCAAACTACCTGCAGTTTAGTCCCTGAGACTTAAGCATGTGTCAGTAATAAAATTGTAAATGAGATTATAATTAGCACACACCAGAGACTGAGATTTGGCATTACCTGATATACTTTATTTCTCAGTAAGTACTTGTCTTTCTGTTTAAAAGCTCACTTGTTGGACGCTGGTTTAAATGATTTTCGAAGCATCTTGTAGAGACAAGCCAAGGTGATCTTTGTAAGTGAAGTACCATTGCTCACCATGAGCACGTACATTACAGCAGTTTTCAACATATTGGTGATGTGAAGTGTTGTTTGGCTGGTATTTAACAATAATAATAGGAACTTGGCTCTCGTGGTTTAAGGCATTTTGATAGCTGCTTTTTTCATTTTAAGCCAAAATAGAGTTTTGGTTTTTTTGTTAAAGGTCAAGTATTCCTCTTTTTCCTTTGACTCTTCTTTTGCCTTTTTAGCTCTTAGATTTCATCTTCAGGAGAGTGTGACGAGGAACTTTGGGAAGAGATTGTGATATAATCAAAATGATGGTGGCATAGAAGTGCGGGGGTTGGGGTGGGCAGGCACAGACCAGTTGGTGGGATGAGCTGCTGTACCCTAAGCTTCAGGGACAATGCATAAATGATAGAACTGTAGTATTTGAAATAGGAAGACTTAGCAGTAACAGCATGACACTAGAATTCTCCATCTGGCAAGGTAGAGTTGGAGAGTCAAAAATACTTTAGTAAATATTGGTAACAGTTGAGCATGCAGAAAAAAGACAAAGCAGTGATCTCTTCACCATGATTTGGGGAGTCCACAGTAGATCTGTATAGAGTTGGGAGAGTGACGAGTAGGCAGGAAGTGTCCAGGAGTCTTTTGTAAACCCAAGTCCAGTAACATCCTATTTCCCCAGGATCCAGTGAATCTGTGTGGAAAGCAGCATACGGGCCTCGCAGCAGGGAGCTCAGTATGCAGCCCCAGGGAATAAGAAGACAAAGTACTGAGAAGCTTCCAGAGTAAAATCTAACAGTTTTGAAGCTGGTAGGGAGCTTAAGAGGCCACCTAGTACAACCTTCCACTAGGAAAGTTATGGATGTCCATAACTTGAGGGTATTCACAAGGGATGATATCCTTTACAACATTCCTACCCAGTCAGTCCTAGCTACTTCCTGAGAATGTCCAGCAACAGGTAACTTGCTTTCTCACAAGTTCTGAACGTCAGAGATCTTCCTGGGTCTGAAACTACACTCCATGGGGCCTACTCTCATTGTCCTCTGTTGTGCCCTGTGATCAGGAAGAATATAGAAACCTGTCTGTTTCCTTTCCATTAACACCTATGAGTAGCTGTGTTGACTAATGATAACCAGATCACATGTAGAATGTCAACTCATTTTGAGCGTATATTCACCTAAAGATCTTGAGTTTATTCAGTGCTATTAAAATCCTGCCATCTTTAGAAATGCCTGGTTGGCTCAGTTGGTTGGGAGTCCAAATGGATTTCAGCTCAGGTCATGATCCCAGGGTTGTAGGATCAAGCCCTGAATTGGGCTCTGTGCTGAACATAGAATCTGCTTAAGATTCTCTCCCTCTGCGCCTCTCCCTCACTAGTGCTCTCTTTCTCTCTCTAAAATAGAAAAGAATCTTTTTTTAATTAAAAAAAAAATGCTGCCCTCTTCAGCATTTGTACAGTAGATTGTTTTAAATGTTAATTCAACATCTTATGTAATTTTTATCTTAAAAAAATACTATTTTGTTACTTTGGACCTTGTTACAGCTATTTGGAATTTTTTGGTTCCGGATTCTGTCATTTAGAACGTGAAGCATGTCTTTGCTGCTCAAGTGATAAGGAAGTATTTCTTGTAGGTCCTTAGTCAAGTAGACAAGAATGTGAGTGGGATAGAACCAAGGACAGAGGTCTTAGCCCTGTAACAAGGCAGCTCCAGTAATCAGAACTCTTTGAACAAGTATATTAGAGCCATGAATGCACTACCTTTTTTCACTTTCCCCTTGTTTTTCCAGTTTGGCCACAAGGTAATATGAAATTTTGTGATATTCTTTTCTAGGAATACAATACTAGCAATGCCCTCAAAATGGAAAGTGAAAATATTTTGGTATTTTTGTCCTCTCTTGAATCCATGCTGGCTTTTGATGAAGACCTTTAAATTTTATAAGTGCTCACAAACTATTTTTAAATATTTTATTCTTGAATTCTGCCAAGTATTCAATGGTAAGCTCACCAGATGATTGTGTGGGAAGCTTAATTCTTTCAATATATTAGAATATTATTCACCTAATTCCACACTTCAGACATCTCTTCTCCACTCAGTATAATTGTGCATAAATTTCTAATTCTTACTTCTAGTTCCTTTATGACCACAGGAGGGAAACTTGAACTACTGTAAATTTCTAGGTGTTTGTGTGCTTTGGTATATTATCTGTCTTTGAGTTCCACTTAATCATGTTTTTTTCCCTTTCTTACTGTAATGGATGGATTGTTTTTTTTTTTTAAAGTCTAATTAATATTACTCCATATGCTTCAAGCAGAGATGTGTTTTCCTGTTCTTTCTGCTTAGAGCACATATGTAAAAACCCTTAGAGTTGTGGTGAAGTTGCTTTTATCTCAAGCCATACTATGCTTTAACCTCCTAACAGGTCCCTTGTCATTCTTGTATTTGACCCTGATTATATACCTACCTTTATTTTCATTGTTATTTTTGGCAGTGAGATGAGCAGAATATACCTTTGGAAGACACCCTATCATCTTCAGACAACGCTGTCTCCTTCTTCAGAATGATGGCTGGGAATTCCATAAGACTTTCTTTCCTTTTTTTTTTCTTTTTCTTTCTTTCTTCAAATGTTCTCCTAGAGATGAATTCCCTTTCAGTCTCTGGACACAGGACTGTGATATCTTTTCCTGACCATTTTCTGAAACCTGATCTCTTTTGGAGGACACCATATATAGCATAGTGGTTAAGCAACTCAACTTCAGAGTCTAATATGCTAGGGAAACTTGGGCAAGTTATATAACCTCCTTGTGCCTCAGTTTCCTCATCTGTAAAATTGGAACGATGGAATCATTTGTCATATTTTGTGGAGGATTAAGTGAGGTAAAATCTGTAAAATTCTTAGTAACATTATTATTATTTTCTAGGGGCCATTTATGGCCATACTGCCATGGATCCTAGGAATTTGGTTCTGTTCTTCCAATATTCTCATCATCTCCACTTTATTAATCAGTATTCCCCTATTTGAAGTTTTAAAAAACTGCCTCCAGGGCTGTAGGTTGTGTCCCACTCAGCTGCAGGGGGCAACACTCACATGAACTTCGCAGGGAATAGTGCCTTCTACTGTGTGCAGTGCGCCCACACCGGTCCTTATTCCTTCCTGAATGACGAAACCATCAGCAAGGCAAAGCAAGAATTCCTCAGGTGCCTCTGCCTTCCTCAGAATAAGCTTTATAGAGTATGTCTTCAGATTTGAGATCTACTTCTATAGTATAGTTTTATTGGAGCAAGTGGGAGCTGAACTGGAAAGAGTCCCTGAGGGAAGGTTGGAGTTGATGAGCGTGAACTGGAATATGGGATATATGGACAGATAGCACCAGCAGTTGGAATTAGATATTTCACCTCCCTTGGGCAAGTTGTCTTCTTCCCAAGTGTGCTTTGATTACCACTTGGTCCCCTCAGCTTTTCACAGTCAGGCTGTGCAGTTGAAGACTTAGGGGATGCTCTATGTTCCACAGTCCTGTTTAGCTGGCTTTGTGTCAATTTCTTAGAATTCTCTAAAAACAATGTGTCTTTATAGGAAATGAGTAAGCCATTATGGTGTTTCTAAGATGTGTTATATTTTTCTGAATCATGTTATAAACACTTTTAACATTAAGCCTGGGTAGGCCTTCTGTTTGTTTTAGGCAGTCTCCATATTTTCCGTTGGAAGCCTCCACCTAGAGCAAGGTGTTCTTCATACTCCACAGTGCACCAGTTCAAAGAGATGACAGGTTAGGACTCATCATATTTGCTCTACAACAGTCATTATGCAATTGGATAAAAAATGATGCTTTAGGATTTGTTCTGAAAGCAAGCCTTATCAGCTAATAAGTTGCTATTATTATTATTAACTCTTAAATGAGTGATGATTTTCCTGTTTTCCCTTTGTTCTGCTTTCTATGTCATTAAACTGGAAAATCGACTTAGTCACTGTATAAGTTGGTAATTTTAACCTTCAATAGAGCTAATAGGTAGCACAAGCCTCTATACCTTGACCACTTATGGTGTCTTAGGAATTTTACAAAGCATACCAAAACCCAGCTCTGAAGTGCCTCTGAAATGCCATTGTTTTGACATGTTCCTAGGGCCTATCAGACAGACTGAATTCTTTCTCCCTAAGATTGGGAACAAAGCCAGGATGTCTGCTGTCAATAGTCTTATTCACTTTGAATTCAAGACTTATTATAAACCTACAGTAATCAAGATGGTTTAGTAGTTCTGTCAAGATAAACATATAGACCAATGGAACAGATTGGAAGTTCCAGAAATAGATGCACACATATGTGGTTCTATATTGATTTTTAACAAAGTACAAAGGCCATTTATTGGAGAAAGATAGTCTTTTCCACAAATGTTGCTAGAACCATTGTATACCTATATGCAAAAGAAAACAACAATAACAACAAAGAATTGATCCATAGATTGCATCATATATAAAAATTAGCTCAAAGTGGATCCTAGATCTAAATATAAAATCTAAAAATTTTAAAGTTCTAGAAAGAAACACAGGAAAAATTCTTAGTAACTTTGGATCAGGCAAAGATTTCTTAAACTCAATACCAAAAGCATGATCCATAAGAGAAATTTATAAATTGGACTGCACAAAAATTAAGATCTTTGAAAGACATTAAGAGAAAAAAACGACAGGTCACAAGCTGAGAGAACATATTTCCAAATCACATATTTGATTAAGGAATTGTATCTAGAGTATATAAAGAACTCTCAAAACTCAATAATTAGGAAACAGAATTACAGTTAAAAAGTGAACAAAATATATGAATGTATACTTCACCAAAAAAAGATCTGTTGTTTGCCAATAAACACACGGAAAGATGCTCTAACTCATTAGCTATCAAGGAACTGCAAATGCAATTTATTGTGTCAATTTTGCCTCAATAAAGCTGTTTAAAAACTTAAATATGTTAATGTTCCCACTTGCCAAGATATTAAGTTTGATTTCAGTTATGTTTTCTGGGGCCCTTATGTCTACTAAGACCATGGAGGAATTATAGGGACTTACATAGCTTTTGGAAAATAGGTTAAGGTCAGTTGGCCTTGACCACGGCAGATGCTGCTGCACAGTTTGGTTCTTGGGTCTGTGTTCTTGGGCCTCATACTCACATGTGGTGACAACCTACTCACTATTCTTTTATACAAATCAAAGCTCAGAACCAGAGGTCTCCACAGCACCTTAGGGCTGGGTAGCCACCCTCCACAAACTCCTTGCCTTTATATCCCCATCTGGAGTCTTGTACAAAATTGGAGATATAGGGATTGTCTACTCTTTCCCAGGTGAGGACATTTCTTCTTCATCTGCCCAGGGAGTCCTTTCTTTTCTTGGAAAGTCAGCTTTATTCCCCTGCATGAGCCTGACACCAAGCAAAAGTCCCATGAACGTTTGCCTTCTCAGAACCAGCTAAACATGAAGACCCTTTAAAATTTTTTTTTTAACGTTTATTTATTTTTGAGACAGAGAGACAGAGCACGAACAGGGGAGGGGCAGAGAGAGAGGGAGACACAGAATCTGAAACAGGCTCCAGGCTCTGAGCTGTCAGCACAGAGCCCGACGCAGGGCTCGAACTCAGGGACCGTGAGATCATGACCTGAGCCGAAGTCGGCAGCTTAACCGACTGAGCCACCCAGGCGCCCCTATGAAGACCCTTTTAAATAGCTTGCTCAGGTCCCGTATGCCATCATGTTTGATATCACTGAAGCCTGTCTCACTCTAGAACTCAAACTGCATCTCCACACCCTTTGGGATTCGGTATTTATTGACAAACTATTTCTTTTTTTTTTTTTTTTTTTTTTTATTTATTTTTGGGACAGAGAGAGACAGAGCATGAACGGGGGAGGGGCAGAGAGAGAGGGAGACACAGAATCGGAAACAGGCTCCAGGCTCCGAGCCATCAGCCCAGAGCCTGACGCGGGGCTCCAACTCACGGACCGCGAGATCGTGACCTGGCTGAAGTCGGACGCTTAACCGACTGCGCCACCCAGGCGCCCCGACAAACTATTTCTAAGTATCTCAGTCTAGTAAATGCACACTCATTGGTAGATAATTGAGAGGTTTTTGTTATTATTTGTTTGACAGTGATCGAATACGTTGTAGTGTCTCAGAATCCTCACTCAGATTTCTCATTATTCAAACACGTCAATATAGGTGGAAGAGATCAACTGTATCTGTCCTCTCTTGTGGGTTGGCATTTTGATTAAATCTCGTGATTTGTGCTGTGTTACCTGTGTTTTGTTTCTTCTAAAAGAAATGTTGGAAAATACTACTTACTCAAAGCTTCTGGTTATTTGAGATTTTATCTTTATTCTGAAGCTGGTCATGGGACACCTAGGCTGTTTGGTTCTTCATAAAGGAAGTTTAACAAGTTTCTTAATATCAAGGACAGTATAAAGAGAATCCCCAGCTTCTAATAGTAAGTCTCAATTGCACAAAATTACATGAGGCATAATCTACACTGTACAAAAAAAACTCATAGCATAGAACTTCCAGTATTTCTGATGACCACACTTAACCCTTTGAAAATGCCCCAAGTAAAGCTGTTACTGAACTGAAACTTGCCCATGCACATGATACACAGTAAGCCAATGTGTGAGACAATGGTTTTGAAGCAAAGAAAGCTTTGTTATCAGAAGGGCAGGGGGATCATTCCCAAAGCTGCCTTGCCCTGTTGAGCCTAGGGACAGGAGAGAAGGGTAAAGGGTTTCTTGAAACCTTGGGGGGAGGGGCCTTGAAACAGGAGGTATGCATTCTTCTAGATGATGAAAGCTATCCAGGACCTGGTAAGATCAGATAAGTCAGTTTCAAGACAAATGTTACCATCTATCACCAATAGGTCTCTACAAACAGTAGGCAAACAGAGAGTAGGGATAAAAGGCAAAGTTAATGATTAATTGTGCATGAGATTAAGAGACATAAAACAAGTAGGGAACAAAACAAAATGTGGAGCTAAGTTAATAATGTGACTAATACAACTATAGTTCTGTTTATGCTTTCAAAACAGGTCCAGGAACCCAGTGTCTGGCCTCAAAGTAGGATTATTTTTTGGATGAAAAAGCCAAGCCTCTGGCTTCATAGCCTCCATCAAACAATTATAGTTTTGAGGTATGGCTTAAGATATAATGATATTGGTAAAGATGGTTAATTTATGTGTGAACTTGACTGGGCCATGGGGGTACCCAGATATTTGGTCAAACATTATTTTGGGTGTTTTGGTGAGGTTTTGAGATTAGATTAACATTTGAATCAGTAGATGGGGTGATGCAGATTGGTCTTTCTAATGGAAGCAGATCTCATGGAATCATTTGAAGGTCTGAATAGAACAAAAAGGCTGACCTGCCCTCAAGTAGGAGAGAATTTCTTTCTACCTGACTGCTTTTGAACTGGGACAGTGGCTTTTTCCTGTCTTTGGACTCAAACTGAAATATCTGCTCTCCCTGGGTCTTGAGCCAGCAGTCCTCTGACCAGAACTGTACCATCACTCTCCAGGGTCTCCAGCTTGCTGACTCACCTTGCAGATCTTGGGACTAGTTAGCTTCCACAAGCCAATTCCATATAATAAATCTTTTATACATGTATAGAGATCTCAGCTGCTTCTCTGGAGAACCATCACGAATGTAGTAAGTTTTCCTTATTTTTAGTATGTCCTCTTGGAGCCTACAGAAATATGAATGAATATTGGCTAGTTTCTTTGGTCTCATGTCTCCTACTAAGTGCAACAACTTTAGCATATAAAATTAACAGTTTTAAGAAGAGACTGGTGATTTCAGAAAATCCTTGCTTTGGCTAGAGCCTCACCTCCTATATTAGCTGCAGAACGGGGTTCCTGTTCAGAGTATAAACCAAAAACCTTTTGATTGTCCCCAGGAGATAACACATTTTTCCAGTGCCAGAGAGGATAATATGTGTATGTGTCTGTTTAGACGGCTAACACCATTTGTTTCTATTTGGGGTAGATCTGTGTAATAATTGGTTTATAAAGTGAAAAAATATGAACATAAGCTTTATTGGAAGTTCCTGGATTGACAAATAAATCAGATCCAATTGGGCCACACCCAACATAGGACATGTTCTAAAACAGGTTTGCAAGTTTGGGAAGAAAAATGCTCTGTTCTGCTTTGTTAAACATCCTAAGAGGGCCCCTTGAAGATTCATAGGTGGGGGGAGAAGGGGCTAAAGAAGGAAATTGGAAGGAAAAAGGGAAGCCACAGCAGTTACTGTGGAGTTCATTCAAAGCTTAATGTTAGGGTATCATGTCCTTTTCCAGAGGGATATTCTTTGGGATTTCCTTGGTGTCTCTCAGATTGTGAAGTGAAGTACCTCTCTTTTCATGAAAAGCAAGATGTTCAGAAAAGCGCCTACAAAGAAGTGCCATGATGCTAAATCTCCGGGCAGGCCTGTGGTGAGACTTTCTTCCCCCAGCCTTGGTGTTCAGTTTACCCCCATTATGTGAAGCATCCATTGGAGTTAAAAGATCATTCACTGCTAAGTGGGGCATACCTATTTCCCCTGCATGATTTGACCATTTTTTCACACAGCAGCATTGTTCAAGACAATTATGTACAAATGTAAAGAGTTCCAAAAAGCCACAAAATGTTTAGCAAAAAATAATATCTTCAACAAGAGATTGGTTATGTTCCAGTCTTCCAGGTAAACTACCCCTATTATGATAAACGAAGGGAAGAAAACCTTACAGTCAATGTTTAGGGGTTTACACTTGCTTCTTCATTGCCTTCCAGGCAGATCTGTGCCAAGACTACCAAGGCTATTATTACACTAGCTTCACTTGTTGAATTCTTGGGCTTTGTACTCAAGTTCATGATGTCTCATTATTAAAAAAATTGTTGGGGTGCCTGGGTGGCTCAGTCGGTTAAGCGGCCGACTTCGGCTCAGGTCTTGATCTCGCGGTCTGTGAGTTCGAGCCCCGCGTCGGGCTCTGTGCTGACAGCTCAGAGCCTGGAGCCTGTTTCAATTCTGTGTCTCCCTCTCTCTGACCCTCCCCTGTTCATGCTCTGTCTTTCTCTGTGTCAAAAATAAATAAACGTTAAAAAAAAAATTTTTTTTTAAATTGTTTACATGGTGCCTGGGTGGCTCAGTCAGTTAAGCGTCTGACTTCAGCTCAGGTCATGATCTCTCAGTTCGTGGGTTCGAGCCGCACGTCGGGCTCTGTGCTGACAGCTCAGAGCCTGGACCTGTTTCGGATTCTCTGTCTCCCTCTCTCTTTGCCCACTCCTCCTTGTGCTCTGTCTCTCTCTCTCAAAAATAAACACAATTTTTTTTTTTTTAATTGTGTAAGGAGGTGCCTGGGTGGCTGGCACAGTTGGTTAAGCATCTGATTTTGGGTCAGGTCATGATCTGGTGGTTCACGACTGCAAGCCCCACGTTGATTGCTGTGCTGACAGCTCAGAGCCTGGAGCCTGCTTCAGATTCAGTGTCTCCCTCTCTCTCTTTGCCTATCCCCCGCTCACACTCTGTGTCTCTCTCTCAGAAATGAACATTTGAAATAATATATATTTATTTTTTAAAAAGGTAAGAAAAAATTGTTTAAAATGTACAGCAACATGGGATTTGAGTTTAATATAATTAACGAGGTTTTTTAAATGACAATAAATACAAACATCTGAAAAAATATCCCTAGTAGACCACTGTTCTGATACTGTTTTCAAAATGCACAGTCCAACTTGGTTCTCTAATACCATCTATTGAGCATGTCCCGTGCACCTCTCTGATGATGCTCTGATTATTCTCAGTCTGATCCAGCCACACTGCTGTCTCTGATACCCAAACATATCAACATGTCACCCCTTGAGGGCCTCTGCATTTGCTATTCTCCCAGATCTTCCCATGGCTAGCTCTTTCCTATTAGTCAGGGCTCAGTGCAAACGTCAGTTCCTTAGAGGTGCTTTCCTGGTAACCCTACCTCAAGTATCAAAGCTCCTATAGCCACCTAGTTTTTCCCTATTATATCCCCTTTTTTTGTATTCTTTTTCAATGTTTATTTGTTTTTGGGTGGGGGGTATAGAGACAGACAGACAGACAGTGAGCATGGCAGGGGCAGAGAGAGAGGGGGAGACACAGAATCTGAAGCAGGCTCTAGGCTCTGAGCTGTCAGCACAGAGCTGGACACAGGGCTTGAACTCACCAACCGCGAGATCATGACCTGAGTCAAAGTCGGACGCTTAACCGACTGAGCAACCCAGGCGCCCCATGTATTCTTTTTCATAGCATTATTACTATTGGGAAAATTTTACTTATTGTTTTTCTTGCCTATTGTTTATTTTATTCCACTTGAATATAAGGTTCTTAAGAGCAGGGACTCTGTCATTCTTATCCATTGCTGAACTCCTAGACCTTAGTATCCAATAAATAAATTTTGAATGAATTAGAGTGGCCACTCAAAAATAAATAATGAGTTAATGAATTCCAGGCACTATGTTTACTTGGCAGAGGATTTTTAGCCTTGGAAAGTCATGATTTACCAGAATTTCCTCGTTAAGATGATGACAAATCTGAGACAAATCACAGTCTCCCAAGAGAGCAGCAGGACCTGGATGCTTGTTTAGGGAAGCCCAAGTCTTGTAGTCGAAGGATCTCTGGAGTTGGACAGGCCATGGGTTCAAAGGTTTGTGGCCTTGGGTGAATCACTGGGCCTCTCTACACTTTGGTGTTCATAAAACCGGGAATGCTAATGACAGTGGCTCTGACACTGACCATCTCAACAGATTACTTTGCATACTGTGGAAAGCAGTGTAAATTTTAGGTTCTCACTGAGGTTCTCAATGGCTCTTCAGGTCTTTTATGTAACAGGGAGTTTGGTTATAGAGGGTTTTTTTTTTGTATCAAAATTAGACATATGCGTATTCTTGAGATAAAATAGCTTCTACTGAGGGCATGGATTTGTTTCTCAACCTTCCAAGATATAGAGAAACTCCTGGAAGGTCTTATAACTTGTGCAGTAACAGGAATGACTGGGCCTATAAGGAATGAGACATAGGGTCTAGACAAACATTTTCTGGTTTGATATTTATAAATATCTAAAGTATTTTAATATTGTATTTTGTTGTAAAATATGCCCCATTGTACTCCCAAAAGTAATTTGAAGCAGTCTATTAAAAAAATGTACATACAAAAATAAATCTGATATATGAGGAGGGATAAGAGATGTAGTTTCACTTACCAGAGAATTACTGAAATGATACAGAAGAATTTGTATCATCTTTTGGCAGCGAAAGAAAAAGGGAAAATAGGTTATGTCATATAGATACCAACTCTACTTTCAGGCTAGTCCAAGTGCATTTATACGTACCAGAATAAAAATGATACTTGTCCCCTCTTAAGAAACTTTTTTTTTTTTACAAGACAGTTTTGTATTGGAACATAACACTCCTTGCCAGCAGGACACATAGAAGAGGCCCTGGAGAACCTGTTCATTAGCATACAGTCACTGCAGTGACATTTGTCTATTAATTTCCTATATCTGCTTTCAGAGATATAGAAGGTATAGAGACCACAATAGAATAGAACTTTGTGATGTGCCAGGATACAAATTGGGAGATCTGCTGTTCAGTTTGCCCTGCCTTCTTTCTCTCTTCTTTGGGGAATTCTATCTCTTACCTTCTGGGAACCATTCTTTCCATTTCCATAATGAGGGAGCTTTCATGGTTCCATCCAAGTTGTTGCCTCCCTGACCCAGTAATTGGACTAAGTATGGTAACTAATCCAGCCTGAACCAATCAGAGATCTTTCCTAGGATTTTTAAGCCTGCGTTTAGAGGGTGCCAGCCAAGTACGCTTTCTTGGGTGAGGCTGGGAGAAGTGATACTAGGATCTATAGGTCACCATGTCTCCAGCGTGGAGTCCAGTCTGAGAAAATGAGACTGGTACTCAAAAAGAAGCATGGAGATGGAGAGACAGTCCTGGCAGTGCCTGAGTCCTTGAAGCCCAGCTATTCTGCTCTGCCACTGGTTTGATTTTCTGACCCAAACGTCTCCATTATCTAAGTTAGAGTTGAGGTTGTTACATGTAGCCAGAGGGTCCTGACTACTTTTGATAGAGATATGTAGGTTTTGCTTGCCCAGCATCCTTCTTCCCTTTTCCAGTAACAGCACTTTTGATTTTCCTTTGAGGAACCATGCCTCCTTAGTTTTAGTCCTTGTAGATGGGGTCACACAGACTCTTGCACCCCCTTCTGGTTACAAGCTTGGAAACATGATCCAGGCATGACAAGTGAAACTTATTTTCTGGGTTTTAATTGGAACTAGGGGGAAAGAGAAGCTGGAAATGCTAGGGATTATTAAATGAAGAGGGCCTGCCAGTGGACAAAGCTAACACAGAGTAAAATGAAGCTCAGAGGAGAAAGGGAGATTAAGTCCAGATGATACCTTGAACTTTTGGACCTTTCGATGCCGAAATGTGATTCAACCTTGGCTTTTTCAGCTATATGAGCCAATCCTTCGTTTTCTCCCCCTCATACTGGTTTGCATTGGCTTTCTATCACTTGCAACTAAAATCCCTGGGTAATAACAATATCACACTATTGAGTATTAAGTTACTGGGGAGGGAAGCCCCAAAGCATGTTTATTCCATACACAAATTTAGGAATTTTCTTATGCTGGTTAGTCATCAATTCAAGGTGAGTCACTAACAGGTAGAAAAACCAGATGTAAATAAATTGTAGTCTAGCAACATGGAAGGTTATTGATTGATGTCTTCCCAGAAATGCTTCCCTAGTGAGAATGCCAGTAAGAGATTAAAATCAGATTGTGCTATTTACACCATCCATGGGAAGAATAAATTAATTGCAGCATGTCTTTTTTTGTCAAAGGCGCAAGAATTACTTTATTTTTTAAGTTCATTTATCTTGAGAGTGGGAGAGCAAGCTGGGGAGAGGCAGAGAGGGAAGGGGAGAGAGAATCCCAGGCAGGCTCCCCACTGTCAGTGCAGAGCCTGACGTAGGGCTCGAACTCACAAACTGTGAGATCATGACTGGAGCCAAAACCAAGAGTCCAACACTTAACCATCTGAGCCAACCAGGTGCCCCCAGGAATGACTTTTTACTCAAGTCTTGCCTAGGAGGGTAGTTGGTGATAATCCATTTTTATTATACTTGATCCACCATTTGGTAATGAACATAGAATATTCTGAAATCTTTTGGGTGAAAAATGAGTCAATGCTTCCATTAAATGAAATGAATCAATATTGCTCTTTGGCAAGGACTCACCTGTGATTTATTTTTTTAAAAAAGAGGAAAAACATTCCCCGGCAGATATATTTAGATAAACATTTTTCCGATATAATCTCTCCTTTGTGAATAATTTCTTTGTCCCCATTCACTATTGATAAATATCATGTTCATTATCCAAAGGTACAATTTACAAATGTGTTAAGTCTCAGCAATTACAATTTTTCCTTGTCACAACATTGCTGCTTATTTTTAATAGTTCTTTTTGTGGTTACAAGACCTTTCTTATGGACTATGTGTTTTCTTACTTTTGGTAAAACAGTTGGTCTCTGGTGGACTACTGTTACTCTGTCTCTGCTGCCTGGATGGATAAGAAGGTGTTTATTTGTTTGCTTGTTTTTTGTTTGTTTTAATGGAACTAGTGGGGTTTTTCCCCCCATATTTATGTCACAAAGAGTACTTTCTTATTCTTAAAAAAAAATCACTAAGAACATATCCCTTTTTAATTCGTAATACTCTTTATCAAATTATTTTTATTATTTCACATTGCCTAAAGATTCTAAAATTACATGAACTTCTGTAATTGAAATGGTCAGAAATAGACTAATCACTCTTAAATATGATACACTTGAGAGCTTCTTTCCCCAATAAAACCATTGAAGACTATGTAAATTTCAAAACGCTTTGTTATTTTGATGATATGTCAAAGCAAAAGGTTAATTATAATGCCTTTTAGTCCTGTTTTTAAAAAGTAATCTGTAGGAATTTGTTATGTAAATAAATTTAGTTTGATACAGTCTAAACAAGATGTCTAATAGGGTATTCCTAAAAGAGTTTATTTTTTGGAAAGTACTTTTTAATTTTCACTTATACAAAACTTTAGTCATGTTCAGATTGAAAAATACTTTTTGAGGGGCACCTGTGTGGCTCAGTCGGTTAAGCCTCCGACTTTGGCTCAGGTCATGATCTTGCGGGTTTGTGAGTTCCAGCCCCAGCATTGAGCTCTGTGCTGACAGCTCAGAGCCTGGAGCTTGTTTTAGATTCTGTGTCTCCCTCTCTCTCTGCTCCTTCCCCACTCACACTCTTTCAACCATGCTACCTGTCACATCAGGTTTACTTGGCATTGTTTTTTGCTGGAAGAAATCTTACTTTCCAAGAAAATGAAAATGTAATTTGTGAATTGTATTTTTAAAAAATAATAGATACTAAATTTCACTTTTCATGTCTGCTTCCTCCGAGTGATTCGGCTTTTTGAAGAGAGCAGGAGAGTTGGTTGAATATTTGCAGGCTCTGAATCAAGCTTGTAGGGCCCTCAGTTTCTTCAAGAGATGAGGTCAACTGTTGTGCAGAACTGTTTTTAACCACTAGTGGGCACTCAAATAGTTGTCAAGCTGAATAAGTCTTTACATAAATAGCAGGCTGAAATTACCATCTGCAAAATGCTTTTTTAAAAAAAGTTTTTATTTTCTTTTTACTTACTTAATTTATATTTATTTTATTTTAATCTCTAACCAAATGTGAGGCTTGAACTTAGAACCCCCAAGATCAAGAGTCGCATACTCCACCAACTGAGCTAGCCAGGTGCCCCCTCCAAAATGCTTTTTTGATAGAGTGCATTATGAAGCTAAATTTATTCTTTAAAGTTCTGTCAACTAATAATTAATATAACTAGAGAATTTTTGTGGAATCGACAATATCTTTTAGTTGTACTATTGTTCAGGAAGAAAAACTTAAAAACATCTGGATTCTGCTTTCTTGGCTTATGGTATTAGTTCATTGTGTTGCTTTATTTTCTTGTAGGTGTTAAAAGAGTGATTCAAAGAATAGGATAAAATATAAATTTGACTCTTCTTTTTAAGTCCTTACTAATAGAGAAGGGGATCACTTACACACTTTTTTTAAAGTTTTATTTATTTGGGTGCCTGGGTGGCTCAGTCAGTTAAACATCTGACTGCAGCTTGGGTCATGATCTTGCAGTTTGTGAGTTCGATATCCACATTGGGCTCTGTGTTGACAGCTAGGAGCCTGGAGCCCTCTTGGGATTCCATGTCTCCCTCTCTCTCTGCCCCTCCCCTGCTCACACTCTGTCTCTCTCTCCCTCAAAATAAATACACATTTAAAAAATTTTTTTAAAAAATAAAGTTTTATTTATTTAAGTAATCTCTACACCCAACATAGGGCTGAACCCATGACCCTAAGATCAAGAGTCGCATGTTCTTCCAACTGAGCCAGCCAGGTGTCCCTCCAGATCTGTAAAGGGCTGGATTATTCAGCAACTTTGTAAATATTTAGGATTCAGTGAAACTCCATTTGGGTTTGGTTGCATACTTATATTTGTAATTTTTGACATTGCATCCCTTTTGGGCTAATGTGAGGTGTATGTTTGATTCATGAGCACTCAAAAATCCACAAACATAAATTAATAAATACGACAGAATTTCAAGCATGAAAGTGTTTCTATTAATAAAGATAAGGATTTTGCCTTCAATAAATAAAGTATGGCATGGGCTTACCTTCCCCAGAATTTGTTCAGAAATCTCAGAATTTGAACACTACTCATTCTCTCTTTTGCTTCACATTCCTTTTGGGAAAATTCCTAGAACTATAAAGAAAGTGAGAAGTGGGCTAGTCTTCTCTTCAGACTGGTTATATTTTCTTTCATTTAGTTGATATTCAAAATCTTAATTGGAAATAAGAATACCTGTTCTTTCCTAGTCAGAATGTCTCTCGCCACCTACTGATCATGTGTCATTGGGCAAGTTAGCTGGCTGAATCTTACTTTGTGATCCATAAGATGGGAATAATATCTTCCCTGATATGGTATTTCAGGGGATAAAACGAAATTATGTATAGCACTTATCATAGCATGTGATCAAAGTAAAACCTCATTTGTCATTATCGAAGAAACTCTTCTGGTTTTCCAGATGAAACCATGTTCTTACCTTTCCTCTGTAAAATACACTAGCAAATGTGGCATGCTGAATGCTCCTGGCTAGAAGATACTCAGGAAGGTGTGGTCAAGGACCAACAGCATTGGGATCACTTGGGGAATCACCTGGCATCAGCTTGTTAAAAATGCAGATTTTTAGGGGCGCCTGGGTGACTCAGTCAGTTAAGCCTCTGATTCTTAATCTCAGCTTAGGTCTGATCTCATGGTCCTGAGTTCAAGCCCCATGTTGGGCTCTGCACTGAGTGGGAAGCCTACTTTAAAAAAAAAAAAAATTAGTCACTTAGTCATTGGTTGGGGCCACTGTGAGAAGAGTGTGTGCTCAGCTCAGAATATAGGGGGGGACCTGGAATTAGCAGCTGGTGGCTGCCAGCTAATCACACATCTGGGCGGCCAGTGCTTTCCTAAGGGAAAAACCAAACAACGCTTGCATTGTCTGCCACAAGCCCAATCTGTTTTTGTTTTTGTTTTTAAATCTGCAAAATGATGGATACATGCCTAGTATAAATTATATGCCTATGATAGCAGTGTCTTATATACTTTGTTGGGCACAGACTCCTTAGGACAAATGTGAAGGCTTTGAACATCCTGAGTGCAAAAATAATTATGCATTTTAATGACGGTGTTTGAAACTTGACAAATCCTCAATCATGCTCTCTGCACACCGGTCTCTATAAATATAGTCCTCAACAGCCATCCCCAGGGCTATGAATTAAATCTTAACTGATTTTCAAAGTATTGTGAATTTACTAATGAAAATTCTGAATACAAATGGACTCACTTAGGATGCATGATACATATTTAAACCACCAAGGAAATAATCTGAGCAGCATCCACAATTTGTCTTCCACCATCTCTACTAAGTTTTACAGACCAGGAATAGCCAGTGGAGATGGATGTTATGTGAAACATCTATTACCATCTCAAGCTTTCTCACATACAGGTAAGCTGATGTGGTGAAAATGGTGACACTTGAAGTATGAAGACCTGTGTTTGAGAATGGCCACTGTCATTTAGCTCCCGACTTAGTGTCCTTAGGAAATGATTGATCAGTCTTTACAAACTGGCTTTGCACAAGGAAAGGCCTCTACCAAATCAGTCTGGTTAGGGACTCTGGTGGTCTCTCAACACTTTGCTTTTGATGTGTCTTTCTTGGATTTGTGTGCATGATTTCTCAATTAGAGGGATTTGCCATTATTCCCCCCCAGGAGTTTGTAAGCTCTTCCTCCCTCTGGTGTCTGTCTGCAGTACTGCAGGCTCTCTGGAGCTGCTGCAAACCTCCCAGCTTTCTTTTGTCCTCAGCAGCCCCCAGGCTCCTAGAGTATTCTGGTTCCTAGTGCGTGAGACAGGAATAAGTCTCTGGGGTATTCCCTGGCCCCAAAAGCTGGAACATTAGAGGTATGCTCCAACTTTTTCCTTTCCCAGGGAGAAGCCTCTAGCTGAGGCTTAATGACTTTCCCAGAATAATTCAGCCTTTGGTTAATTTTCAGAGTTCTGAGAATATTGATTTTGACAGCTTTTGCCAGTGTTCCCATTGCTATCATGGAGGAGCAGATTTTTGGAAGTCCTTACTCTGCCATTCTGAATGTGCCTCTTCTCTATTTTGCCTTTATTCTTAAAAGATCCTTTGAATTAGTGCATAATCTAGATTAATACTAATTTTATTTTATCTTATTGATTCTCACATTCTACTGTCTTTCATTATTAATGTTGAGAACTAACTCATTCACCCATGAGGAGTTAGTCTGTTTTTTGTCATTGATTGCTCTTTAAGAGTTGCTATTTTGGGAGTACCTGGGTGGCTCAGTTGGTTCAGCGTTAGACTCTTGATTTTGGCTCAGGTCATCATCTCATGATCTCATTTCGGAAGTTCAGGCCCCTCGTTGGGCTCTGCACTGGCAGTCCGGAGCTTGCTTGGGATTCTCTCTCTCTTTCTCTCTCTCTCTCTCGCACTCTCACTGTCACTCTCTTTCTCTCTGTGCCTACCCCCTCCTCTCTCAAAATAAATAAACTTTGAAGGAAAAAAAAAGAGTTGCTATTTTTGGATTTCTGTGAATTTAGTCTGTATGACTGAATTTCTTTTTATTTACTCTTCTTGGCTTTATTGGGTTCCTTATGTCTGTGGATTGATGTGTTTCAAGTTTATGGAAAATTCTAAGCCCTTATCTCTTTGAATATTACTTGCAATTCATTCTCTTCATTCTGTTTGGAGTTCTGATTAAATAGATGTTAGACCTCACATTTCTTAGTCTCTTACCTGTTTCTTCTATCAGTCTGTGTGAACTCCAGATATTATATTCTCACTTTTCTTTTTTCCTCTTCCTTATTACTTTCTTTTTTTTTCTTCTTTTTTTATAATTTAACTTTATTTTTTATTTTTTAAAATTTATATCCAAATTAGTATATAGTGAAGCAATGATTTCAGGAGTAGATTCCTTAATGCCCCTTACCCATTTAGCCCATCCCCCCTCCCACAACCCCTCCAGCAACCCTCAGTTTGTTATCCATATTTATGAGTCTGTTTTGTTTTGTCCCCCTCCCTGTTTTTTTTTAAATTTTTTTTTCAACGTTTTTTATTTATTTTTGGGACAGAGAGAGACAGAGCATGAACGGGGGAGGTGCAGAGAGAGGGAGACACAGAATCGGAAACAGGCTCCAGGCTCCGAGCCATCAGCCCAGAGCCTGACGCGGGGCTCAAACTCACAGACCGCGAGATCGTGACCTGGCTGAAGTCGGACGCTTAACCGACTGCGCCACCCAGGCGCCCCCCCTCCCTGTTTTTATATTATTTTTGTTTCCCTTCCCTTATGTTCATCTGTTTTGTCTCTTAAAGTCCTCATATGAGTGAAGTCATATGATTTTTGTCTTTCTCTGACTGACTAATTTCACTTAGCATAATACCCTCCGGTTCCATCCAGGTAGTTGCAAATGGCAAGATTTCATCCTTTTTGATTGCTGATAATACTTCATTGTATATATATACCACATCTTCTTTATCCGTTCATCCATCAATGGACATTTGGGCTCTTTCCACACTTTGGCTGTTGTTGATAGTGCTGCTATAAACATGGGGGTGCATGTGTCCCTTCGAAACAGCACACCTGTATCCTATGGATAAATGCCTAGTAGTGCAATTGCTGGGTCATAGGGTAGTTCTATTTTTAGTTTTTTGAGAAACCTCCATACTGTGTTCCAGAGTGGCTGCACTAGCTTGCATTCCCACCAACAATGCAAAAGAGATCCCTTTTCTCCGCATCCTCGCCAACATCTGTTTTTGCCCGAGTTGTTAATGTTAGCCATTCTGACAGGTGTCAAGTGGTATCTCATTGTGGTTTTGATTTGTATTTCCCTGATGATGAGTGATGTGGAGCATTTTCTCATGTATAGTTGGCCATCTGGATGTCTTGTTTGGAGGAGTGTCTATTCATGTCTTTTGCCCATTTCTTCACTGGATTATTTGTTTTTTGGGTGTTGAGTTTGATAAGTTCTTTATAGATTTTGGATACTAACCCTTTATCTGATATGTCATTTGCAAATATCTTCTCCCATTCTGTCAGTTGCCTTTTAGTTTTGCTGATTGTTTCCTTCACTCTGCAGAAGCTTTTTATGTTGATGAGGTCCCAGCAGTTCATTTTTGCTTTTGTTTCCCTTGCCTCCGGAGATGTGTTGAGTAAGAAATTGCTGCGGGCAAGATCAAAGAGGTTTTTGCCTGATTTCTTCTCGAGGATTTTGATGGCTTCCTGTCTTACATTGAGGTCTTTCATCCATTTGGGTTTATTTTTGTGTATGGTGTAAGAAAGTGGTCCAAGTTCATTCTTCTGCATGTTGCTGTCCAGTTTTCCCAGCACCACTTGCTGAAGAGACTGTCTTTATTCCATTGGATATTCTTTGCTGCTTTGTCAAAGATTAGTTGGCCGTACGTATGTGGGTTCATTTCTGGGTTCTCTGTTCTATTCCATTGATTTGAGTGTCTGTTCTTGTGCCCGTACCATACTGTCTTGATGATTACAGCTTTGTAGTATAGCTTGAAGTCTGGGATTGTGATGCCTCCTGCTTTGGTTTTCTTTTTCAAGATTGCTTTGGCTATTTGGGGTCTTTTCTGGTTCCATACAAATTTGAAGATTCTTTGTTCTAGCCCTGTGAAGAATGCTGGTGTTTCTTTGATAGGGATTGCGTTGAATATGTAGATTGCTTTGGGTAGTATCGGCATTTTAACAATATTTGTTCTTTCTCTCCAGGACCGTGGAATCTTTTTCCGTTTCTTTGTGTCTTCTTCAGTTTCTTTCATAAGATTTCTATAGTTTTCAGCGTATAGATTTTTTTACCTCTTTGGTTAGATTTATTCCTAGGTATTTTATGGTTTTTGGTGCAACTGTAAATGGGATTGATTCCTTGATTTCTCTTTCTGTTGCTTCATTGTTGGTGTATAGGAATGCAACCGATTTCTGTGCATTGATTTTATATCCTGCAACTTTGCTAAATTCATGAATCAGTTCTAGCAGTTTTTTGGTGGAATCTTTTGGGTTTTCCATATAGAGTATCATGTCATCTGTGAAGAGGGAAAGTTTGACTTCCTCCTGGCCAATTTGGATGCCTTTATTGCTTTGTGTTATGTGATTGCAGAGGCTAAGACTTCCAATACTACGTTGAATAACAGTGGCGAGAGTGGACATCCCTGTCTTGTTCCTGACCTTAGGGGGAAAGCTCTCAGTTTTTCCCCATTGAAGATGATATTAGCGTTGGGTCACTTGTATATGGCTTTTATCATCTCAAGGTATGATCCTTCTATACCTACTTTCTGGAGAGTTTTTATCAAGAAAGGATGCTGTATTTTGTCAAATGCTTTCTCTGCATCTACTGAGAGGAGCATATGGTTCTTGTCCTTTCTTTTATTGATGTGATGAATCACGTTAATTGTTTTGCGGATATTGGACCAGCCCTGCATCCCTGGTGTAAATCCCACTTGGTCGTGGTGAATAATTTTTTTAATGTATTGTTGGATCTAGTTGGCTAATGTCTTGTTGAGGATTTTTGCATCCACATTCTTCAGGGAAATTGGTCTATAGTTCTTTTTAGTGGGGTCTCTGTCTGGTTTCGAAATCAGGGTAATGCTGGCTTCATAGAAAGAGTTTGGAAGTTTTCCTTCCGTTCTATTTTTTGGAACAGTTTCAAGAGAATAGGTGTTAACTCTGCCTTAAATGTTTGGTAGAATTCCCCTGGAAAGCTATCTGGCCCTGGACTCTTGTTTTTTGGCAGATTTTTGCTTACTAATTCGATTTCCTTACTGGTTATGGGTCTGTTCAAATTTTCTATTTCTTCCTGTTTCAGTTTTGGTAGTGTAGGAATTTGTCCATTTCTTCCAGATTCTAGGAATTTGTCCATTTCTTCCAGATTCCGCATTTTATTGGCATAGAATTGTTCATAATATTCTTTTATTATTGTTTTTATTTCTGTTGTGTTGGTTGTGACTTCTCCTCTTTCATTCTTGATTGTACTTATTTGGGTCCTTTCCTTTTTCTTCTTGATCAAACTGGCTAGTGGTTTATCAATTTTGTTAATTCTTTCAAAGAACCAGCTTCTGGTTTCATTGATCTATTCTACTGTGTTTTTTTTTGTTTGTTTGTTTGTTTTATTTATTTATTTATTTATTTATTTTGGTTTCAATAGCATTAATTTCTGCTCTAATCTTTATTATTTCCTGTCTTCTGCTGGTTTTGGTTTTATTTGCTGTTCTTCTTCCAGCTCCTTAAGGCGTAAGGTTAGGTTGTGTATCTGAGATCTTTCTTCCTTCTTTAGGAAGGCCTGGATTGCTATATACTTTCCTCTTATGATCGCCTTTGCTGTGTCCCAGAGGTTTTGGGTTGTGGTGCTATCATTTTCATTGACTTCCGTATACTTTTTAATTTCCTCTTTAACTGCTTGGTTAGCCCACTCATTCTTTAGTAGGATTTTCTTCAGTCTCCAAGTATTTGTTACCTTTCCAAATTTTTTCTTGTGGTCTGATAATATGCACGGTATGGTCTCAATCTTTCTGTACTTACTTAGGGCTGATTTGTGTCCCAGTATATGGTCTATTCTAGAGAATGTTCCATGTGCACTGGAGAAGAATGTATATTCTGCTGCTTTAGGATGAAATGTTCTGAATATATCTGTTAAGTCCATTTGGTCCAGTGCGTCATTCAAAACCATTGTTTCCTTGTTGATTTTTGGATTAGATGATCTGTCCATTGCTGTGAGTGGGGTGTTGAAGTCTCCTACTATTATGGTATTACTATCGATGAGTTTCTTTATGTTTGTGATTAATTGATTTATATATTTGGGTGCTTTCACGTTTGGCACATAAATGTTTACAATTGTTAGAGGTCTTTTTGGTGCATAGACCCCTTGATTATGATATAATGCCCTTCTGCATCTCTTGATACAGTCTTTATTTTAAAGTCTAGATGTCTGATATAAGTATGGCTACTCTGGCTCTCTTTTGTTGACCATTAGAATGATAGATGGTTCTCCATCCCCTTATTTTCAATCTGAAGGTGTCTTTAGGTCTAATGTGGGTCTCTTGTAAACAGCATATAGATGGGTCTTGTTTTCTTATCCATTCTGTTACCCTTTGTCTTTTGATTGGAGCATTGAGTCTATTGATGTTTAGAGTGAGTACTGAAAGATATGAATTTATTACCATTATGATGCTTGTAGAGTTGGAGTTTCTGGTGGTGTTCTCTGGTCCTTTCTAATCTTTGCTTCTTTTGACATTTATTTATATATATCTTGATACTTTGATAAATATTTTGATATATATATATATATATATTTTTTTCCATCTTTTCTCCCCTCAGAGAGTCCCCCTTAAAATTTCTTGCAGGGCTGATTTAGTCGTCACAAACTCCTTTAATTTTTGTTTATCTGGGAAACTTTTTATCTCTCCTTCTATTTTGAATGACAGCCTTGCTGGATAAAGAATTCTTGGCTGCATATTTTTCTGATTCACACATTGAATATATCCTGCCACTCTTTTCTGGCCTGCCAAGTTTCTGTGGATAGGTCTGCTGCAAACCTGATCTGTTTTCCCTTGTAGGTTAGGGACTTTTTTTTCCCTTGCTACTTTCATGATTCTCTCCTTGCCTGAGTGTTTTGTGAATTTGACTATGATATGCCTTGTTGATGGTTGGTTTTTGTGGAATCTAATGGGGGTCCTCTGTTCTTCCTGGATTTTGATGTCTGTGTCTTTCCCCAGGTTAGGAAAGTTTTCCGCTATGACTTGCTCACATAACCCTTCTACCCATAAATCTCTCTTCCTCTTCTGGGACCCCTATGATTCTGATGTTGTTTCTTTTTAATGAGTCACTGATTTCTCTATTTCTTAAATCATGCTCTTTTGCCTTAATCTCTCTCTTGTTTTCTGTTTCGTTATTCTCTATAAGTTTGTCCTCTATATCGCTGATTCTCTGTTCTGCCTCGTCCATCCTTGCTGCTGCTGCATCCATCCGTAATTGCAGCTCAGATATAGCATTTTTAATTTCATTCTGGCTATTTTTTGCTTCTTTTATCTCTGCAGAAAGGGATTCTAATCTATTTTCGACTTCAGCTAGTATTCTTATTATTGTGATTCTAAATTCTGGTTCAGACATCTTGCTTGTGTCTGTGTTGGTTAAATCCCTGGCTGTTGTTTCTTTGTGCTCTTTCTTTTGGGGTGAATTCCTTCATTTTGTTATTTTGAAGGGAGAAAAGGAATTAATGAGGTAGAAAAATTGAAATTAAAAAAATTAAAATTAACAAAATATTAAAATTAAAAATTAAAAACACACACACAGACACACAAATCAAATAGATGATCTAGATCCTAGGTATGTTTTGGTCTGGGTGTAGAAAGTGGTTTGACAGATTAGAGAAACAAACAAAAACAAACAAAAAAACAAAACAACAAGAAAAGGGGGGGGAGAGACAGAGAAAAAAAGGAAATAGTTTGAGAATTTGAAAAAATGAATACACTAAAGTAGACCAAAATACACAAAAGTAGAGAATATAGTAGAAAAATTTATAGAAAGATATTTTTAATAAAAATTAAAAAGAAATAGGAATTTTTTCGTTTTCTGTATTTAAGAAAAAAGAAAAACAAAAAAGAGAAAAAAGATAAAAGAAAAGAAAAGACAAAAAGAAATCGTTTGAAATTTGAAAAAGTGAATACACTGTAGTAGACTGAAATAAAATGATGGGACTAAGAAATTGAAAAAATTTACATAAAAGCAAAAAATATAGTAATAAAAATTAAATAAAAATATTGTTAAAAGAAATTGAAAGTAAAAATGAAGTTTTTCTCTTTCTGCATTCAAGAAAAAGAAAAGAAATGAAAAAGAAAAAAAGAAAAAGAAATAAAAAAAGGAAATTGAAAATTTGAAAAGGTGAGTACACAGAAGTAGACTAAAATAAAGTGGTGGAAGTAGGATTTGAAAAAAATTTACACACTCAAAAAATATAGTAATAAAAATCAAAGACATATTTTTAATAAAAATTGAAAATAAAAATGAGTTTTTTCTCTTTCTGTATTCAAGAAAAAGAAAAAAGTGTAAAAGAGAAAAGGAAAAAGAGAGAGAGAAAAAAATTGCATAGACAAACCTGGTAACAGATTGAAGTAGGACTGAAATTGCTTCGTTTTCCCCTAGAGGTCAGTCCACGTAGCTCTTTACAGTCCATAAATTAAGCCGGTGGTGAGGTTTGTGTTCTTGAAGTGTGAAGTTGGCCCAGTTGGGCAGGGCTCGGTGTTACAGCTCTGCTCTCCACTAGATGGCGCTGCTAGCCTACTGGGGTGGATTGTTGTAGTGCTGGTCGGTGCGCATGCGCATGCGTGGGAGCGGTAAAAAATGGCGTCACCCAGCCACCCAGTCTGTTCTCCTGATCAGCAGTCACGCACCGGTCCTCCGTCTTCAGCTCTCGACCACTCCTCGCTTTTCCACTCTCCGTGACCAGGCCCCAGGCAATACCTCTCTCCCAAGTTTTGTCTCAGATGCAGCTGTTTTCCCTGGCCCCTTACTTCCGAAGGACTGCGGCTTTGACCCGTTCTGCCCCTCTGCAGGAGGCTCTCACCGAGAAATGGCCAAATGAGCAATGGCCGAATGTCGCCTGCACCCAGGAACGCCCACTGGACCCTGCTGTTGCCAGCGCCTCGGGACTGCAGCCAGGTGCCAGCCCGCCTCAAAAAAAGATTGAGAGCCAGTGTAGCCTCAGTGTTTCAGGGACCATGGAAAATCACAACACACATCTGGCACCAGGCTTCACCCTCAACAACCTTGCCCCAGCACCAACGAATGTGGCTGCCTTCCGGGGTCTGCTGGGGCCAGGTGTCTTCAACAGTCTCTACCAAATGTCTTTCCAGCAGTGAAACCGCTTTTCCCCATGTGGCCTGAGAACCTCCCGGACCCCACTCTGTTCCTGGGGATTCACCTTTCCCACCAGAGCTCTGCCAGGTATCGAGCTGCAGAGTTGCAGCCTTTGCATTCCTCTTGTTTACAGTCTTAATGGAATTTAAACCCTCTCCTTTCTCCTTTCTCCCTTTTTAGTTTAGTCCTTGTGGGTATTTCCAATTTTCCACTTTCTCTCCAGCTGCTTTTGGGGAGGGGTGCTTTTCCCGTATGCTCCCCCCGTCCCTAGTCTCCGTCCTCTCTCTGCCCGCAAAAGTGTTTCCCTACCTTCCGGGGCTTCTTGCTCCCCAAGTTCAGCTCTTTGTGTCGCATACCTGCTGAATTCTGTGGTTCAGGTTGTGCAGATTGTTGTGTTAATCTTTCAATCGGTTTTCTAGGTGTGTCGGATGGTTTAGCGTTGGTCTGGCTGTATTTCATGGATGCGAGACACACATAAAGCTACTATGCTGTTCTGCCATCTTGGCTCCTTGTATTCTCACTTTTCTTTTAGTCCATGAATCCTCTATACTTCTGTCTTATTATTGTCCATTAAACTCATATACTGTCTCCCAAATATTATTATATTTTTCATTGCAGAAATTGTATTTGATTCTTTTAGCATACTACTTAAACTTTTTTTTATCGTTTGCAGGTATCTTGTCTTTTTTGTATGTTTAACATAGCAGAATTATTTCATAGCCCACACACACAACAATTTAAATATCTAATGTGTTTGCAAGTCTATTTTTTTTCCTGCTCTTTTCATGTAGCCTTGTTCCTACGTGCCTAGTCATTTTTGACTGTGTGCTGCACAGGATATATATATATATATATATATATATATATATATATATATATATACACACACACACATATATATCTATATACACTTTTTTTTTTACACTTTACATACACTTTTTTTACTATTGGCAAAGCTTACACTTACATTTTTTAAAAATAGAACACTTGAGTTTGCCAGGACATTTAGGTTTTCTTTTGCTAAAGCACCAGTGGACAGCACAAGTATTTCTGAAGAACTTAAACTAAGTTCAAGAGTTGAAATTCCCTAGTTTATCTTGAAGAGTGGGATGGAATGTAATTCCATAAATTATTTCACTTTAATTTACCCTCTTTCTGAATCCTGACAGGATTTTGGGGATGATAGCTTATTGGGGATTTCTGTTTTAAGTTGTCTGTCTTCCTTATCTGTCAAAATTAAGGTTCACATCAACAAATGCCCTCAATATGTGAGTGACTTCTGGGAGCACTCATGATTCTGGATTATTATTTTCCATCCACTTTTGATTTTGTGCCTTGGTTTTTTTCTTGTTTTCATTTTTTGTTTTTAATAAGATGATTTTAATATTTTATCGAAGTTCTTGGTTGGTTTCTGAAAGAATCTGAACTACCTAACGAACCACTAATAGAACTAGGAATTCCAGCTGTGCACATTTCACGAGATACATAATGTTCTGTATCTTACTTAGAGAGCTTCATGAATACCATGCTGATTTCTTTTGATGCTCTTTTCCCCTTCCTCATTAGGTCCACTGTTGGTTTTATAGGCATATCAATGATTTTTCCATATATTCTCAATATAGTATTCTGGTCTTTCACTTGTTTGATAGTTGAGTTAAAAAATATATGTATATAATAAAACTTATGTGTTTGACATCATTATACACATTATACACATACATGCAGACATACACACATGACATCACATCTTTCTATTGCTGTTGACTCTCCAACTTTCTGTAACATTCATGTGACAGTACTCATCTATTTGTGTTAATGTTTCTGATTCACTTTGTTACTACCACACTTCACATTGTCACATAGATTTGTAGGATAGAAGAATTATTTCTGACTTTCTTCCCAGATACTTTTCCATGAAACATACCCTATTCTTCTTCGGTTTGCTTTATCTGGCATGCTGGGGCCCTCCAGAGAAAGTTGTGGAGCAGTATCTGGGCACTATTACTCCTTTCGTCCTCATTTTTTAGTTCCAAAAACATTTTTTTTTTGAATTTTACCAGTAAGTTTTCTGCCCAGTAGAATCCTCTTAGCCTTTAGGTAGAGCTGGCAGCTCCTCAGCAGAGACTCAATGTACTATTGTAATAAAATTCAGAAAACCAAATTCTATTTTTCACTCATATCCTCAGCTTGGACTCCTTTCATTTTATCTTCTTTCCCTGACAAAGCTACTACCATCATTTGGAAGAAGAGATGAAACCATCTGTGCTTCCATGACCCTCCACTTCTTACCTAAAACCCTCTGACAGGGAACATTTTTTTTATGACATTACTATTCATTCCTATAGGAGTAAGAAGAGTATGTCTGGTGCATTTAATTAGCCTTGGCAAGTTTTTGTTCAGGGCTTAGACATATGTTCTAAGAAGCCAATTATCTTAGTCAGGGCACATTGTGATATTTGGACAGGAATCCACTGAAACTATTTCAAGAAAAGAGCGATTAATTGTAAGAATACATGGCAATATTATAGAATCCAATTGTTGGAAATACAGCCAGGTCTCTTCAGAGATAGAAAGCAATCAGGCAGCTATTTTTTCCATTTCTCTCACTCTCCCTCTCTCTCCCCTCATCTCCTCTCTCTCTCTCTCTCTCTCTCTTTCTCTTTCTCTGTTACTCTCTCACTCTCATCATAGCTCTTTGTCTCTATTCCCTCAGTCTGTCTATTTTGTTCTCCAGATTCTCATTATTTATCATTGTATTTATGGCTAAAAATGTCTACCAAATCAGGATTTTGTGGACTTTTATCTCCAAAGTCCATCACCATGTAATTAATAGTGTTTATGTCTCTTAGTTAGGATTCCTGAGACAGAGAGAATTTTACTAGTTCAGCTTAGGTTAGGTGTCTGCTTATAGTCCAATGTGCTGTGGCAGACAGTGAGATCATCTGGCCTAAACATAGCTGCCAAAGCATGGGTGGAAAACAGATTCTCTTAGATGGTGGTGTGAATGGAGAGGTGATGATTGACTTATCAGTACATCAACATACTCACTGTTCTAGAATGGAGATTTATTCACTTTTTAAACGCACAACGTATTTTCTCTGATTCAACTATTTTAGCATATACTAAGTCCAGGGGTTATTTCTTGTTATTAATTGAGTTTTTTATTGGTAGGGTTTTTGGTTGTCATTGCTGACTAAGTGCTTTAGTTTCACCCTCCTTGACCACATAGTTGTCATATAAATCAGGTCGAGAGTTACCGCTTCTTTATGTATTTTTCTAGTCACTAAGTTCCAAACATTGGTTTGCTTTTTTTCTAGTCTTTCAGAATTTTTTTTCTCTATTCTTTCTAGTCTCCCAATGAACTGGAGGGGGATTGCTTTCCCCTGAATATGGATACCTGTACAGTCATAAAATATATATCATCTGTGAAACTTGTTTTTAAAAATTTTTTTTCATAATTTTTTTTAACGTTTATTTATTTTTGAGACAGAGAGAGACAGAGCATGAATGGGGGAAGGTCAGAGAGAGGGAGACACACAATCTGAAACAGGCTTCAGGCTCCGAGCTGTCAGCACAGAGCCTGACGTGGGGCTCAAGCTCACGGACCGCGAGATCATGACCTGAGCCAAAGGTGGACATTTAACTGACTGAGCCACCCAGGTGCCCCTAAAAAAATTTTTCTTTACTTGTTTTATTTTTATTTTTTTTAATTTACATCCAAATTAGTTAGCATATAGTGCAACAATGATTTCAGAAGAAGATTCCTTAGTGTCCCTTATCCAATTAGGCCATCCCGCCTCCCACAACCCCTCCAGTAACCCTCAGTTTGCTCTCCATATTCATGAGTCTCTTCTGTTTTGTCCCCCTCCCTGTTTTTATATTATTTTTGTTTCCCTTCCCTTATGTTCACCTGTTTTGTCTCTTAAAGTCCTCATATGAGTGAAGTCATATGATTTTTGTCTTTCTCTGACTGACTAATTTCACTTAGCATAATACCCTCCGGTTCCATCCATGTAGTTGCAAATGGCAAGATTTCATCCTTTTTGATTATATACACCACATCTTCTTTATCCATTCATCCATCGATGGACATTTGGGCTCTTTCCATACTTTGGCTATTGTTGATAGTGCTGCTATAAACATGGGGGTGCATGTGTCCCTTTGAAACAGCACACCTGTATCCCTTGGATAAATGCCAAGTAGTGAAATTGCTGGGTTGTAGGGTAGTTCAATTTTTAGTTTTTTGAGAAACCTCCATACTGTGTTCCAGAGTGGCTAGATCCTAGGTGTGTTTTGGTCTGGGTGTTGAAAGTGGTTTGACAGATTAGAGAAAAAAAGGCGGGGTGGGGGGGGGGGAAGGAAATTGAGAATTTGAAAAATGAATACTGAAGTAGACTAAAATGAGATGATGGGAATGAAACAGAATTTGAAAAAATTTACACAAAAGTAAAGAATATAGTATAAAAATATTAAAGAAAAATATTTTTAATAAAAATTAAAAAGGAAAATGAATTTTTTTCTTTCTGTATTCAAGAAAAGAAATGAAAAAAAGAAAAAAGAAATCGTTTGAAAAATTGAAAAAGTGAATACACTGTAGTAGACTAAAATACAATGATGGGAGTAAAATAGAATTTAAAAAATTTACATAAAAGCAACAAATATAGTAAAACAAATTAAGAAAAATATTTTTAATAGAAATTGAAAGTAAAAATGAAGTTTTCCTCTCTCTGCATGAATTCAAGAAAAAGAGAAGAAATGAAAAAGAGAAGAAGAAAAAGAAAAAAAAAAGGAAGTCGTTTGAAAATTTGAAAAGGTGAATACACCGAAGTAGACTAAAATAAAATGATGGAAGTAAGATAGAATTTGAAAAAAATTTACACAAAAGTAAAAAATATAGTAAAAAAATTAAAAATATTTTTAATAAAAATTGAAAATAAAAATGAATTTTTTCTCTTTCTGTATTCAAGAAAAAGAAAAGTAGTGTAAAAAAAACAAAAATAGAAAATTGAATAGATGGATCTGCTAACAGATTGAAATAGGACTGAAATTACTTCGTTTTTCCCTAGAAGTCAGATTATGTAGCGCTTTATAGTCCATAAACTAAGTAGGTGGTGAGACTTGTGTTCTTGAAGAGAGAGGTTGGCCTATTTGGGCGGGGCTCAGTATAATGGCTCCATTCTCCACCAGATGGCGCTGCTAGTCTACTGTGGTGGATTGTTGCAGGTGCTCGTAGTACCTATGAGCATGTGCAGGAGTGGTAAAAAAAAATGGCGTCACCCAGCTACCCAGGCTCCAGTATCTGAATTCTGTTCTCCCAGATCAGCAATCGCACACCCATCCTCTGTCTTCAGCTTTTGTCCACTCCCCATTTCTTCACTGTTCGTGACCAAGCCCCAGGCAGTACCTCTCTCCCGAGTTTTGTCTCCGATGTGGCTGTTTTCCCCAGCCCCTTACTTCTGAAGGACTGCAGCTTTGACCCATTCAGCCCCTCTGTGGGAGGGTCTCTCCAAGCAATGGCCGAATGTCGGCTGCACCCAGGAATGTTTGCGGGACCCTGCTGCTGCTGGTGCCTAAAGACTGCCGCCAGGTGCCAGCCCACCACAGAAAAAGTTCGCGAGATAGTGTAGCAGCAGCTTTTCAGGGATTATGGAAAATCACAACACACATCTGGCACCAGGCTTCACCCTTAATGACCTTGTTCCAGCACCAGCGAATGTGGCCATTTTCTGGGGTCTGCTGGGACAGTCTCCACCAAATGTCCTTCCATCAGTGGAACCGCTTTTCCCCGTGTGGACTGAGAACCTCTCGGATCCCACTCTGTTCCTGGGGATTCGCCCTTCCCACCAGAGCACTGCCAGGTATGGAGCTGCGGAGTTGCAGACTTTAAGCTCCCCTTGTTTACAGTCTTAATGGAATTTAAACCCTCTCCTTTCTCCTTTCTCCCTTTTTAGTTTAGTCCCTGCGGCTGTTTCCAATTTTCTACTTTCTCTCCAGCTGCTATTGGGGAGGGGTGCTTTTCCTGTATTCTTCCCCATCACCCCCAGTCTCTGTCCTCTCTCCACCTGCAAAAGTGGCTCCCTGCCTGCCACCGGCTTCTCTCTCCCCAAGTTCACCTCTCCGTGCCACGTACCTGCTGAATTCTGTGGTTCAGGTTGTGCTGATTGTTGTGTTAATCCTCAGATCAGTTTTCTAGGTGTGTAAGATGGTTTAGTGTTGGTCTGGCTGTATTTCATGGACACGAGACACACAAAAAAACTTCTATGCTGTTCTGCCATCTTGGCTCTGCCTCTAAAATTTTATTTATTTATTTACTTATTATTATTCTATCATCCTATCCTATCCTATCCTATCCTATTCTTATTTTAGAGACAGAGAGTGGAAGCAGGGGAGAGAGGCAGCGGGAGAAAGAGAGAGAATTTTAAGCAGGCTCCATGCTCAGTACAGAGCCTGATGCAGGGCTGGATCCCACAACCCAGGAATCATGACTTAAGCCAAAATCAAGAGTTGGACGCTCAACTGACTGATCCATCCAGGCACCCCTCATCTGTGAAACTTTTGAATCAGTAAAAAATAATGCCCACTTTGTTTCCCTTCTCTCACAAGATGAGGTACAGACCTTGGTGGTTCCCCCTGGAAATAGTCATGTTCCCATATCTAATAGTGGCATTATTGTTTTAGTGAGCACTTTTCTGCTAACTAAGGATTTTGTGCATATCTGCATATACTTTTTAACTTTTTGGATGACCTCTTCTGTAACCTGCTTGTGCTTATCCCATGCCAATATTTTTCTTGTTGATTTGTGAAAGTTCTTTTTATGGTCTAGTTATTGTTATTAAATCAATGTTATCTTGCTTCCTATCATTTGCCAATTAAAGATATCTATTTAATAAGGAACACTGTTTCTTGTTGATTAGGTATCTTTACTTTAAAGTAAACAAATTCTTTTTTTTTTTTTTTGCCTTTTGGTTTATGCTATTTGTTTAAGAAATATTTCCCTGCCATCAAGCTATTTGTTTACATATTCTTTTTGCATACATATATATGCATACGTATATATGCATATGTATTTTTAAGTTTATTTATTTTGAGAGAGAGAGTATGGGAGCACATGTGTGCCTGCAAGGGTGGGAGAGGGGCAGAGAGTGAGGGACAGCGAGAGTTCCAAGCAGGCTCCATCTTGTTAGCACAGAGCCTAACACAGGGCTCAATCCTATGAACCGTGAGATCATAACCTGAGCCAAAATTAAGAGTCAGATGCTTAACTGACTGAGCCACCCAGGTGCCTTATAAATGCATATATTTACCTTATATCGTTAGAAATTTAATATCCCTGGACTCTTAAGAAGTGATCCAATTTTATTTTTCTCTATGTTGTGATCCAGTTTTTCCAATACCATCTATTAAACAAATCATTATTTTCCCCTGATTTGTGGTATCACCTTTGTTATATATTCTGGAAAATCTTGTATATCTGGAAAATATTTTGTGGCAGAAATTAACAATTCCTCAACAAATTTGATGGGACTTATCCATAAAACCATCTAAGACTGGTGTTTGACTAGTTTATTGAAGTTTTCTGTTTTTTGTGTCCAATTTCTCCCATTTATATATATATATTTTCTAGATATTTAGTTTCATCTAAGTTTTCAAATGTATTAGCATATGGTTGTATAGCATACAGAAATTTTAATGCTCTTACTGCTTTTATAATCTCTGTGGTGTCCTAATTATTCATCATTTTATTATGTATTTAAATTTTTTTTTAAATATTTATATTTGAGAGAGAGAAAGAGAGACAGAGTATAAGGAGGGGAGGGGCAGAGAGAGAGGGAGACACAGAATCTGAAGCAGGCTCCAGGCTCTGAGCTGTTAGTGCAGAGCCTGATTTAGGGCTCAAACTCATGAACCCTGAGATCATGACCTGAGCCAAAGTTGGACAGTTAATCAACCGAGCCACCCAGGCAACCCTATTATGTATTTTTACAGTAAAAGCATCCTATCCTCTTTTTTTCTTGATCAGTCTCATTAGAGGCCTTTTTCCTTAATAATTTTTTTGAAGAACTAAATATTTGGGTTTGTTGTCCTTCTCTTTTTTGTTCTTTTTTTTTTTATTGACTTCTGCTCTGAAACCTATATCCCTTGAAGTACATGTGTGATGAGTTATTTAGAACATTTAATTCTGCTATAGAAGACAAAGAAAGTAAATGAGAAGTATGAATAATAAGTAGATTAGTAACCTGTGAGCTATATTAGATGTAGAATAATTTGAATGGAGAATATGTGTGTTTAACATAGACTATAAGATATGGAGGGACGACAAGGCACCAAGTATTTAAGATCACTAAAGATACCAAGGCATACAAACCTCAGTATTAGTGATACTGTACATATACATTAGGCTTCTAAGACATTCAGTGGTCATGAGATTAAATATGCCATCAATGGTGACATCTATTGTAGTTCCTGTTGTCCTCTGCCCAAGAAATGAAGATAAAACCCATAGCTGTTAATTATGGTAATTGGCAAGCTACAATTGTAGCCATGAGTACTTAGTCTTGCATCTGTCTGGTAGATCAAGTACCATATGTTGGCTCTAGGCATCTTTCCTCTTCTGTGCCTCACTGCTCAAACCTCAACTCTGGTCTTCATATCTATGGGAATATATGGCCCAGAGAAGAAATGCAAACACTAAGGATTCAGGTAGTATGGTTAGTCTATTTTGCTGTACTCTATTCTAAGATCTTCTTCTCTAAATTTTTCATTGAGTGTTTTCAGTTGATTAAAAAAAACTGCATGATTTGAGCAATCTTAATTTGGTCTATAAACCTTTGTGGGGCATGAATTCTGAGATATCTTGCCTGATAGAGTACATGGAAAAATACCATTGCCTCAAGGGACTTTCTCACATAACATTTTCCTTCTTATGTTGTTTTGCTTTCATTCTGTAGCTCACCCTCTTATTTCTTCTTGGATAAATGTGTCTAAAGTTTAAGTGTCCTTCCCATTACCCAGTGGGGACCACAGCACTGGTTTGGACCATGACTCTGCACACGGGCTAGAAAAGTATATGGGACCTTATGCTCACCTTCCTTACTTGTATCAAATGATGACCAATGTACTGATCTTCCATCCCTTTGCTCAAGGAAGGAGGTGGCTTAAATAACTAATTTAGGTTGGAAAAAAAAAAAAAGTCTAAGTGTCCTTCAAAGAACTGCTTTAGGTATGTCTCATAAATTTAAAAGTAATATGATACTAATATAAGTCAGTCACCATTCTATAATTTTTAAGACGTTATAGTAAAATATTTATTATTTCCAACATCAGACTGCTCAACCTATAACTTTGTTATTAATTTCTAATTATATTGCTTTATGGTCTGAGATCTTCTGAATGGTATTAATCATTTGGAATGAATACAGATTTTCTTTATGATCTTAAAGATGGCTATTTTTGTAAACATTCTGTCTATACTCAAAAAGAATGCAGGTTTCCTGTTTTTTGAGCATAGCTAATATGTTTTCAATAGGTTGAGTTTGGGTAGTTATATTTTCCAGATATTTTTGTAACACTTGTAATATTTGCTTCACCTATCAGATTCTGAAGCAGGTGTGTTAAAATCATCAACTACAACTGGTAAATTGCCTATTTCTTCCTGAAGTCCTTTCAGTATTGATGTATTTTGAAGCTGTATTTTAGGGTACATATGAGTTTATGATGGTTATAATCTTCTTGTGCAATTATTTCTTTTATTAGTACATAACTTTCTTTCTGTTCTTTATGATTTTTTTCTTTTGAATTCTATTTAGTCCGATATTAAGAGATGACCCCACATTTCTCTGGGTTTATATTTCCCTAGCATAACTTTTCCCACCCATTTCCAAACTTTTGTTTTCTTTTTGTCTTGTGTGTGTCACATTGTGGGGCTTTATTTTTTTAAATCTAATATGAGATTCTCTGTTATTAATTGGTGACCACAACCACTTTATTATAATGTTATATTATGACTATTTCATACATTTAGAGACCCATACTCATGTTTATTTACCCATATTGTGTTCTTAATTATCCCAATCTTTATCCTCCCTGCCCCTTCACAGAGCACCAATAAAAGAAAAAATCTTTAGCTTGTTTGATTATCATGTTGATCTTGTCCCAATCTTGTCAACATCAATACGGATTTTAGTGTGGGGTATTTATTTGTTAATATTTAACTTTTCTTATCTGAGGTCTCTTATCTTTCTTTAATTCTGGAGAATTAAAAAAATATATTTCTTCAAGTATTTCCTCGTCCCCATTATACGTTTTTGGTCTCCTTCTGGGATTCCTGTTGTCTAACATTGGCACTTCTACCTCTGTATCTCAGTTTTTCTTTTCTATTTTCTATCTCTTTATTCTTTACTGCATCCTTTGGGGGAGATTCCTAGTCAGATCCTCTTACTTACTAATGTCCATCTTACTAATTAACTGTTATTCATTTCAATTATTGCACATAGAGTTATTTATTTCAGCTATTGCATTTTTCATAAATAGTATTCCCCTGGGTTCTTTTATATTATTTCTTGTTTCTTTCTGTATTGCTAATAATTTTTATTTATGCCCATCAATATATGTTTTCAAGCTTATTTGGAATTTTTCATCAGCATTTCCTAATCACTCTGGTTTATTGTATACTTTGTTCAGTTTGTTGACCTTCCTTTGGAATGGTTGTATTCCTGAGATGTCTAATTGTCTTGGCCGAGGAGTTCCTGTTTTTGGAGTAAATAGTCTCTAATGTCTTTTGGGGAGTAGCCAAAGACCAAGTCATGGCTTTGTGGATCCTGGTGAATTTAAGGAGAATGGAGGGAGTGAGCCCCAGGGTAAAGATCTAGTCACCTTGGAGTATCCTAGATACTTTCTTGTGCTGCTACTCTACCCGGACAACTTATACCTGGTCACTGCCCCTCATCCCACCCCACCCCCGTGTTATAACCTGCCAGTCTTGTGGTGTTGGAGAAGAAGGAAGGGCAGGAGTGAATGCCCAGTTTGGCTGCTTAGTGCATACTTATTTGTTTTCATGAACTCCTTACTCCTTTAGGGCTTTTGTGCTGCCCTGAGAGTGTTCTGTGGACACTGGTACCAGCAGGGGGCCTATTGCTGCAGGTGATGTCCCAGAGTGATGAGAAGTTGAAGACCAGAACATAATAAAACTCTTTCCTCTATCCTATTCTTTTTTTTTTTTAATTTTTTTTTTTAATGTTTTTTATTTATTTTTGGGACAGAGAGAGACAGAGCATGAACGGGGGAGGGGCAGAGAGAGAGGGAGACACAGAATCGGAAACAGGCTCCAGGCTCCGAGCCATCAGCCCAGAGCCTGACGCGGGGCTCGAACTCACGGACCGCGAGATCGTGACCTGGCTGAAGTCGGACGCTTAACCGACTGCGCCACCCAGGCGCCCCCCTCTATCCTATTCTTTATTGCAGTGGCCTCCAGCTGTTCTCTAGACTGCTCTCCCCCGCCTTCCTCAAAATATACACTCATTTGAGAAGCCTAGAGTTTCATTTTTTTTTTTTCCTTTTCCTTTTTCTCCCCCCATCATTAAATACTAATTCCTGAAATGCATGTGTCCCCTCTGTTTCTGTAGCTTCTCCAGGGTTGATGTCTGGAGTTGGAGCCAGCAGCCCCCCTAACTAGTTTGCCCTCTTGGCTGACCCTATAGTTCCCCATGCCTCTATCTTCCCCACTCTTTGCCTCCCTTCATCACCTAGCACTGAGTTCTATGGGTGAATGTATGTTCATGGTCTTTACTGTCCTGTCAGTTCAGGCCTCCATTCTTGAAAATCAGTACATGGAAGTCTGCCTACAAACAGTCTGCAGACCTCAAGTTAGGCCTGGTGTGTCACTGAGAGTTTCCCAAAGCATGTTTTGTCTCCCAAATATCTGAAATGGAAAAGCACCAAACCAGCACTGTATGTGAAAAAATCTCTGGATAGAAAAAGAAGTCATCACTATAGAAAGAAACCCTTTAAACTATAGAAATATGCACTTCATCTAAAATCCACTCATATTTGAAGGAATCTGTGGACCATGAATTAATTTTGGACCAAAGAAGATACATATTGTGAACTGTTTCCATCCTTTCAATCAACAGGAGACAACAATCTGGTAGAGTTAAGAGGGAAAGAGTCTTACTTTGGTAAGTGTAGGATGGTGCAGTAGGGCCAACCAAGACGAGCATTTAAAAAGCAAAGGCACTGGGCACTCTGGATTCAGATCCTAGCCTGGCCACTTACTAATCGGGTGACTGTGGTGGATGCATGATTTAACTTCTTTTTCACTTAGCTTTCTCATCACTAAAATGGGGTTAAAAACAGGTTCAGTTGTTACAAAGAGTAGGTAAGCTAATGTCTGTAAGTCTATTCTTTTTTTTTTTTTTTTTTTTTTTTTTTTGAGAGAGAGAGAGAGAGTGTGTGTGTGTGTGCATGAGCAGGGGTGGGGAAGAGAGAGGGAGAGAGTGAGAATCCCAAGCAAGCCCCATGCTGTCAGCACAGAGCCTATCACAGGGCTTTGATCCCACGAACTGTGAGGTCATGACCTGAGTTGAAATCAAGAGTTGGACACTCAACCTCCTGAGCCACTCAGGCACCCCATAAATCTATTCATATTGACTATAGTTTTTCAGTGATTGGTGTTCCTTTCTTTTCTTCTTGTTCTTGTCTTTCTTCTTCTTTTTTTTTTTTTCATTTTATTTATTTGAGAGGGAGAGAGACCGTGTGAGCAGAGAGAGGCAGAGGGAGACAGAGAGAGAATCTCAAGCAGGCTCCATGCTCAGTGTGGAGCCCAACATGGGGCTCAGTCCCACAACCCTGGGATCATGACCTGAGCCAAAATCAAAAGGTGGATGCTCAACTGAATGAGCTCAACTGACCAAGCCACCCAGCCTCCGCTCTTTATTCTTTTCTTCTTAAATCATCTCTATGCAAGGAATGTTCTCTATAACATTAAGCCCCCATGACAATAACCCTCTTGTGATGACAGCATGCAGAAGCTGTAATACATGGGCACAGCAGGGAAATGCTTGCAGCCCTGGGAGTAACCACCCACCCTGCTGTGCACACATTTCAAGAGTTTGCAGCTGGGTGTATGTTTAGGTGCAGGGTCTCTGTGTGAGACTGGTGCACTAGCTTTGATTAGCCAGTCTGGCAGGAGTGGATGGAGACAGATTTCCTGACATTATATTTTGAACATATTTTTCCCCTCCCCTCATTAAAAACATCTCAACTGGTTTTACTGAATTTCTATTCAGCGCTTCACTTGTAATACTCTGAGATTTTATTTGGCAGCAATTTCTCCAAATAAAATAGGAAGTCTCTTCAGTAAAGGAGATTACAGGGACATGCAGTGGCATTGCTGCCAGTCAGCCAAGAGCTGGGGCACAGTTTGAGTCTCAGTGAAAGCATTTCTGGAAAGTTAGAGAGAAGGCATTGAATTTCTGTGAGGGGAGGAAATGGACACTGATCAGTGACCTAAGAGACTGGCCAATTGAGACTGGTCAATGCTTAAGATAATAAAAAATCTCTGAAATCTTTCAGAGATGCTCACTAATCTCAATGGGGCAATAATATATGATGTTAGAAAATCTTCCCAAGTTGAACTGTGTTTTCTCTCCTTTGAGGCTTCATATTATTCATAGGTATTAAACACATGTAAATTCTATATCCAGAAGAACAGAAATAATCAGAAAGATAGTTCTTCATTTTCAAATGTCGGTTTTCTACCTTGCTTGACTCTCACAAGCACACATTATCATTCTTTCTTTTATGCTTCTAGTTATTGTTACCCCATGTTTGCCCCACTGCTGCACATACACACAAGGTATCTATGGATTAGTTCAGTAAAATCAATTTTATGTAAACTTAAACTAGGAGGGAGGCATCTTGTCTACTCTTTCAAAATAACAAATGGACCTTCCTTCTGAGTTTATCTGCTTGCTTTTCTAAATATGGCTTCTGATTTTCTCTCTTCATGAATATGCTTATTTGAAAGTCTGAAGTGTTAACTCCCCGATAAGAAGTCTAGCCAATGGAAGAATCAATGTTTTAGACCTGGTTCTTGAGAAAATGAGTCCTTGCTAGGTATTTATGCAGAGATCTTGTTCTGAGAATGTTTCTTGTAACTTGAGCTGTCCTTCCCAGTACTAATAAGGAGGAAAGGTCACATTCAGCTACCAGTTCCAACCACATTTGTCCCGTTGTTCTCCCACCCCAAAGATATCCATGGTTATGGTTTTAGGGTCATGGTTGACTTGGCAGGTTTTGATACATACCGTTGACCCAGGAAAGAAGCAGTCACCACTGCAAAGAAACTTTGCCATGATAACTATGATAAATAAATATTTGTCATAGAGTTAAATGGAAGGTGTGTGAAATGCCTGTTGAATCAATGATAATGAATGAAGGAATGAATGAGAAAGGCTGGAGCCTCATGACAATAGCATTTCTGTTATTTCTTTCTCAACATCTTTCCTCTTTTAAGAACCATGATATCTATGTGTACCCAAAGGCCTATTTGGGATCTTTTTGTAGTAGGGATCAAAGCAGGTGGGCAGCTGACCACCTGAGTTCAGGTTGCCTGCTGAAGAATCAGGTTTTATGGTATGATGGAAAATTCCTTTTGTTTTTCAAGATCTCAAGGGTAATAATATTCATCTGTATTGCCTATTGGGACACAAAGAGTAAGATATAGCCCTTATGTATCTTTTCTGAAAAAGTTCTCCAGCTCTTATGAGGACAATAGTTGAACTGCACAGAACCTACAGATGGCTCCTGTCCCCCATTATTATTCTGTCACAGTTCTAATTTCATCCTCATCTTTCCATTTCATGCTTTCCAGATATGAAAACCTTTCCAGTGGTGGCCTTTATGCATTCTAATGACATGTAGTTAGTTGCCTTTTATCCTGCCTTAGTCTCTCTCCAAAACTATATTAAAAATCAATGATCGTAACAATTCTAATGATCTGATGTGATATTGGACAGTTTCAAGTCTCGTCCCAGAATAATGAAAAAAAAAAAAAAGTCAAGAACAATGAAAGGATTTGATACTTTTTGCCCTAGATTTCTTTGCTGTGCTTCCCAAACTTATGCAATATAGATCAAAGGTTGTGTGTGGTTTTTGTATTATCAAGGGAATGAGAGCTGTACTTTGGAGTTTATAGTCAAATTGAAGATGTTAGATGATCACACTGACAAAGGCAATAATCTCGATGTTTTTGCACATAAGTTTTCTAACCTATGCTTTTGGATTATCTTTCCCCCTCTTGTAACACAAACTAAATGGGATGTTAGCAGCCCATGGCTGAAATGAAAAACAAACAAACAAAAAAACAAAAAAACTCACAAAACTGAACATGGAATGAGCAGGAGACAAGATGAATGTAATGAAAGATGAAGAATATATTTCTTTAGAAAAATAGGCACATATACATCTTTTTGCTTTTAACATACTCTGTATTAATTTATAGATATACATAGCGTAAGCATTTCACATCATTTTGGCACTGTGTACAATTCTACGGAAAGCTGTGTTGTTTTTCAGCCCGTACTATAATAGCACAATAATGTCTAGAATATTTAGCAATATATTATCACATTTGTACTAGAGCTGCCTCAAATACTCTGTTTTCCATGTTTGTAAACGAAAATAGGAACACCACTACATAAACACTGTGATTGAAAAAATACCTTCTTTTCAGTTCCTCCTTTACATTCAGTAAAGGAGGCTTAAGCCACTTTAGTATCCAAAATACATTTTCACTGAAGGAATATAATTTTTCTTCGGGTGCACTAAATATGTAACCAGAACAAATCAACTTTTTGTTTTCCCACAACTAGATCACCTCTGAAAGGCAGTGGCATCAAGGACATAGATGAGACTTGAGATTTGGAGGGTTTTGGTGGATCTCTTCATTTAGCACAAAACTAAACGATGGTGACTCGGATTACTGTTGCAAATTCACAAATGAATTTCAGGTGCCAGCAATGATAACTGGTTTATTCAGGGATTTTTAAGGATTTTATACTGAGGAAGTGAAGAGAGACGTGGGAATATAATATTGGGTTTTCAGAAGAACCTCTACTTTCATTTTAAATGAACTGGTAGATGGTCAGACTTGTAGCAGTTACTTTTCCTCCTCCTGTCTTGCTAATAGCAGCAAACAAGAGGTCAACTACAAACTGATTTCTAATTAGCCCTACTGAATCTTCCCGGAAAAGTCGGAGATCTTGTTAAGCTTTGAAGCTGGGTGGAAGGCAGTTAATGGATTTATATGGAGTCTTTTAATTACCAGTCTTAAACAAATTTATCTTTTACTGCTAGATAGCACCCAAGGGCAAGAGGTAATCTGCTTTATAAACCTTAGAGTGATTTGCTTTATAAATCCTGGAGCTTAGGAAAGTGGAAAACTCTCTTTAAAGAGAATATTCTCTTCCACTAGAAATTATATTTTTGGCAGTTTTGTGAAAAATTTAGTGATGGATTCTTTGTGACCTCCCAGTGTATAAATGTCAAGGACCAAAGCATATTCAACATGAAGGCCAGCTCCTTCAGCAGTTAGACCTGTTCGGTGGACAAGATTATCCAAAACCAAACTGAGTGTATGATATTAATAAACCAATTAACAAGGTGGCCCATCTAATGTTTTGAGCAAATTGACTCTAAACTTCTTTTTCATTCAGAGCATTACACCTTCCTGCCAAATGCAAGTCTGTCCCCCGACATTCTTAGTCATCTCTGTATTAGAAAGCCACTCGGTCTTGCAGAGGTCATGTAATTTGTGCGGTTTACATTGTGTGGATGGTAAAACATCTGAGTAATATTGGAATTGGTTGAAATAAAAAAATTAAAAATCAGATCCATAGCCAAATACGGAAATATTCTAATTCAAAGTCTAGAGTTAAAAAGAAAAGTAGTGACCGTGATTTTGATTTTTCAAAGTTATAAATGGCTCAAGATTAACAAGGAGCACCCTGTTTCTGAACTAGGTCAATTTAGTTGTGTTTCTCTTGGATACTTTGCTTGCATTACTATGACATCTGCATCTCGGTCCTAGATGAAAGATGGAGATCACAAGTGATGCAGTGGGAGACCCCATTCCTAGACTGTCTCCCACAGCAATAGTACCAAGGATAACTTTCTCCAGATTTACTATGGACAAATTCACTTAATAATTCTTCACGAATGATATGCTCAGCTCCTGGGAGGATGGGGATCACTTTAAACACATGGTCTGTCTGTCTCCCAGGAAATGAAGGCTCAGTGATCACGATGTAAGCTTCACATTCAAGCGGATGACTCTTGCTCAATGATCTCCAAAGCGATGACCTCTGCACCCTCCTCGCCCAGGTTGTTGGCGGCTTCGTTCCTGGGCTCCTGATGGCAGATGTAAACCGGGATGTCGCCGGCTTCAGCTGCGGCTGCGGCAGCGGCTGCAGCAGCGGCTGCAGCGTTGGCAGCAGAGCGGCGGGGGTTCCTGCTCCCCCAGCGCTGATCCCACTGGGTTTTGAATTGGGCCCAGTGGCGCTTCACGGTGGTTTGGACCTGGAACAGAAGAGGTGACCTTGTTTTCGTATAATTGTCAGAAAGGACCTGAGCTGTTTATGAGTGAGCACAATTCTAGGAGCTCATCAGAGGTTAAAGGAGATCGAATCGTAATTCTGATCCAAAGGACTGTGCAGGATATGCTCTGGTTGGGGAACATACCATCTTGGCAGAAGACTTTACAAACTGGAGAAGTGAGTTGCTTGCCTAAGCTACCACTGGCAAGGTCATTTGCTCTTTTGAGTAAAAGTCTGTTCTTTAGCTCTTCTACCCAATCAATGAAATTTGACTTGGTTTCATACCCAATATGGTATACATGTCATATCAGAGGAAAAGATTTTGAGAAGTTTTTATCTGCTACCACCTCTGGTAAGGCAGAAACTTTCATCTAAACCTACACATTATTGGTCATGATGGAAACCATTGCACAGTTCTGGGTTTTATGATAATGACTTCATACTGTTGATTTTCCTTTCTCCAACATGGCTTGAGAGCGGATGTGCGAGGTAAAACTCTGGTTAATGGAGTGACAAGCTTTTAAGAATAAAATTTCAATCTCTTTCTATTGAGAAACTTCTAGTACGTAAATAAACTCATCAAACATACTTTATAAATATGATAAACTCTATCTTGAGCACAAGGGAGAAGATGCTAAAGTCAGAAAGTTCTAAATTTGAAAATTACAGTAAGCATAGCTGAAAACAACACAGACGATAATGTTGCTTCCCTAGCTCTGCATTCTACAGAACTGAATTCAATTTAGTAGTTAAGTTAATCTTTTCTGTTGTCTTCTAGCATACAGTGTTTACACATATGCTCCAAAGACTGTGCTCTTTGGGTTTGAGTTCCAGTTTGTTGACTCCATGGTTGTTGTTGTTGTTTTTTTCTTTCTTAGGCTTTTCTCCTTTTTAAAAAGGAGATCATGACACTAATTCAGAGTTATGAGTAAGATTTATTGGGGTTATTTAAATCACCTAGTATGGTGCTGGTGCATAGCAGCAGTAATTCCCTACTTTTTCTCCTGTTCTGTCCCCACGTTGACTCCTCTCCTATACCCACCATCTCCAAGGATTTCCCAGTCAATGTGGCTGGATTTGAGAGAGTCAAGTGTCTCTCTTAATATTATCTAGCACTTAATAAAGACCTAGCTCTTTATTAAGGCTATTTGCTGGTTGAAAACTGATTCATGTAAGTGTTTTGCCTCCTATGGTTGTAAGCAAATCAGTAGAAGAGGTACAAATGTCAGCTGTAATATATATATATAGAGAAAAGGATGGATTGGAGCCATGGAAGAGGTACAGGTGAGGAAGAACAGAACAGTAAAGAAGAAAAGCAGTTAGGACAGTGCTGAATAACTGAGTATTGACTAGTTTGTTAACCCTCTGAGACATTTCTGTCTAGAGGTCAAGACACAAAGAGAAGACGAAGCCTGAAAGATTAGGTCCGTTTATTTCTAATTGAAACCATATACTCCTTCACACACTATGGTTTCCTGCACTCAGCTAGTGCCATTCAAAATAGCAGTAGGGAGACATGTTCCAGATAGGCTGAACTTGATCACGGTTATTCTTTTCAGAAGGAATTCAGTCCACACCCTAGGTGACCTGAAATCTTGGCCTCATGGGTTTGTCTTTTAGCTATTTACCAAAAATGCTTCCATTTCAGTCACTCGGCCAGGCACAGATAGAAGGGATTCGGGTCCCGTAAGAGCACTCAGACGCCAGGAACAGAGCTGCCATCAGGCAGAAGTGGAAGATTCCCATCCATCATTCTACTGCGTTTGCCTGAGTTGGCTCATCTCTCTGCCAAAGTGGTTTTAAGCCACTTATTGCTTTGACCCTGATTCTCCAATATTAACAAACTGCTGGTCTCTCTCCACCAGCTATATGGTTTCTTCCCATCAGGCCTCTATTCACTGTGTTCCCTCTGACTGGAATGCCCCTCCCCCGACCCTTCACTAACACCAAAACTTGTGTTTTCAGGGCTCAATTCTGTTTCCCTGGAAACTTTTCTTAACCCCCTAATACAGAGTTAGGAGTCTCTTCTGTGCTCTTGTTGCACTCATTCTCCATTCATTATTGCTCCTGCTACATTATATTATAATGCTTGGTATGTCTCCCTCTCCTCCTGTGTGTGTGTGTGTGCGTGTGTGTGTGTGTAGTGTCTATTAAGTCTAGGTCCTTAAATGTTTTAAATGCCAGGTTCATAATCTAGGAACCATCAAATGCCCTGTTGAGGAAATAGGAAATACATTGTTTCAGCATATTTTTGGAGAAGCGATGTCCCCAGACAAAGGGAACTGATAGTTTCTGTGGATTCAGCATCTCTCAAATACCAACATTGTCTTTATAGCTAAAACTTACACCAATATTTAGAAGTATCCAAGGCAGACAGTGTAAGTTTAGAGTGAGTTTGTAAAAGTGCCAGCAGACAAAAAAAAAAAAAAAAAAAGTCTTTGTTTTTTCTCACCTGTTCTTTTAAAATAATCCCCTTTGGAGTGCCCATGCATTTTAATGAAGTACCCTGCGTAAATGAGGCCAAAGGGTTTGAGACCTATTTCATGTTTTTAATATTATTATTACAGAAATGTTCATAGCCTTCTATAATTGCATTCCTGAATTATAAACCTGTTCTTTTGTGTGAAGATGACAATCTGCTTCAATTTGTAAACCACACATATAAGAATAGGCCCTTAACAGGATGTAAAAGACACTTGAATAATTATAGTTTAATAGGGCAATTATCTCCTACAATACCACAGGTTAGGCTTGATGCTGCTTTGATCACATGAATAAGGGCATTGAATCTGATTGAAAAAAACAGGGAGACTTTTCATTGCTCCTGAAAAGCATCAGAAATGTTAGAAGAGGCCAATGGGATAAATATACAAAGTTTGAATTGTATAAATTCATCACTCATTCTAAAAGCAATTAACACAGATCACTTTACATTTTCCCTAATTATATCAATTTATTTATTGCCACCTTTAAAAATAGAGCCCTGGACTGAGGGTTTGAAGACATAATTATTGCACCTGGCTCTACTATTAACCGTCTGTATAAGGCTGGTACATTTGGGCCTCAGTTTCTACATTTGTGAAAAAGAAAATCAGGTTGCAATCTTCATGGTTGGACTTAAATGCTTTTATCCTTGGCCTTGGTTTTGCTTAAATTCAGTATAAGCACCAGCAGTTATATACTGTTGAATGGAAGGTGGGATTTCTCCCAGGGAGTTTTGATTCAATGGATGAAAAGATTTTCAAAATTCCTCCCTCATGCCTTCCCTTGTTGATGCCACAACTGAATAGACCTGCTGCCATCTAAATTTAAGATTAAAAATCATGAGTTTTAAAAACACTTTAAATCCACTGGGAAGTTAAAAAGTAACTATATGCTTTAAATGCTTTTATATGACTTTTTGAAGCTGGATCTCTATTAAATCCTGTTAATTAGATGCTGAGGGGGACTTCTGAATATTATTCATAAAGTTGCCACTGATATTTTTTTCATCCTTTGGGAGCATTGTCTTTACTAGTCTTTATCTTACAGAATTTACATGTTTTACAGTTTGAGGTAATTGGGTACTGCAAGATTATAAGATCAAGGTTTTCTAATTCCCTTTCACTACCTACTTTCCTATGTTTGGGGAAGCTTTCCTGTTCTAGAAGGCAAAAATAAATAAATATCATCTATAATAAGGTTAATATTTTTGAAAATATTTATTGTGTTTCTTAAATAACATTACCCTACAACCCTCTCATTCATTAAGTGAAGGTCATTCATTGCTTGAAGAACAAATTAGATTTTGTTTAGAGTAGGTTCACCAAGTGTATTCTCTGATCAGCAGCATCAGCATCACCTGGAAAATGGTTATAAATGCAAATTCTCAGGCCCCATTCTTGTCCTACTAAATAGGAAACTCTTCTGGTTGGGGCCAACCACTCTGTGTTTTAACAAATTTTCCAGGTGATTCTGATGCACACTTAAGTTTGAGAACACTGGTCTGGAACAACAACAAGAAAAATCATTGCTTAGCTTTGAGTCTCCAAGCTGACTTTCTTGAGTCTCTAGAAGGACAAGCTTTGAAAACCAGGTTTTATGGAGTGAGAATTTCTAAATAGAAAAGCTTACCTTTGCATTGAAGTGAAAGCCTTACTGCTCTGAAAACAGAATTTTACTAAAAGCCATAGTACAGAGAACACACAGGATGTGACATAGGGAGAGTTCCTTGCAAACAGGAAGGGGAGTGGGGAGCCCAAAACCCTTCTAAGCCCCAGAGGAAGAGAAGAGAGAGATACAGAGACACAAAGGACCTTGCATTTCCCCTTCATGGGGGAAATACCTGGGGACATGGGGAGAAGAAAGAAAGCAGGAATAACAGAAACACCCCAATATAATAAATCTTGCTCTTATGATTTTGAGAGCACAGTTCTAGAAATTGATAGCCCCATAAAGAAGTCCCACATTTGGCTTGGTACCATGTCCAACTTGGTGCCTGAGCAGTGGCTATGACATTAGCCGAAGACAGATTCACAGGCCCTTCTCAGTGTGAAGAAGGGAGGCTGACTTCCCAGGCTCCTCAGGTGGCTCCTCAGAAAACTGGTGTAATCAGAACAGGGGCAGGGCCTGGTCAAGGAGACTACAGAGTAAAATGATCTCTAGGGTCCTCAGTAGTGAGGGGAGCCACCATGAGTTTCAACAGGGGGTGCTAGCATAATGTCAGTTTTCGCACACTCCAATCTTAAACCGAAATCTTCCTCATCATGCTAGTTTGATCTACAAACTATTTTAGCCATAATGCATGGACAATAGCAAGAAACATGAAAAAGGGAGAACATTCACTGTGTTGTTAGTGCTCTCTCAATTTTTAAGCTGTGGCTTGGAAACATTTGAGTATCTTTATAGCTGTGATCATCTTTTTGAGGTCCCTTAGATAGTTAATAATTTATTGAAATTGGATGGTCAATGTCCACACTCTTGGAAGACTTGTAGGAACTATTTGATCCATAAGCACGCTCTCATGGTTACCTCCTGATTCCTACTACTGTAATTCTCCAAATTCCTTTCCTGCTTCTAGTCTTTTCATCCTATCTGATCCATTTGCATAACAGGAATCGCTGATAACATACAGATAAAAAATAAAAACGAAAACCTCAATCTTCACAATCTAACTGACATATTAACCCCGGAAATCTCTTAACATTCTGGTAGGCAAAGCCCAATCCCAACTCTGTCTCAGATGCAGCTGCAAGAATTTCCTGCAGGTTCAAGTGCCCTTCCTGTGTTTCAGGTTGTTCACAGAGGGCCTTGCTGAGATCCACAGGCCTAAAATTCATGGGGCTGTGACATTACATTTGACACAGTAAACAATTTCTATCTTATTAGAAATGTCACACTTGTAGCTTCTCCTGGTAAGAGAATCTTAATTAAAATGGAGACAGTTTCTTTACTTCAAAAAGCAGAGATAACATACTCAAATGAACTAGAAACATTCAATTGTTCAGGAGCACTCCTCAGCTTGCTTTCTATGCCTGACACTCCCAAGACAGCATCATGGTTAAAACATAGTAAGTACTGAGGTATTTTTACAAACTCATGCAATCCTCTAATGTTTTCAAGGCATGCCCCTTCTGAATATGGTTTTTATATTAGCCCTATTTGGGTATTGCTTTAGATGGGAAAATTTATTTTGTATGGCACCTGTAACAACTCAGAAGACAGAGACATACATTCACAGAAACTGATTAAAGATAAGGTGACATACATTCACAGAAACTGATTAAAGATAAGGTGACCTAAGCCCTATTTATTTTTTTATTAGTTTTTGCTATTCTTCAAACAAATGAACAACAAAACAAAACAAAACAAAAAACAAAGGAAGAGAGACACTTTAACAGCTGGCAGCAGAAAGATGTCTTTTCATTTCTATCCCAGGCCTTCAGTCTAGCCCACAGCAATAGTGAATACATAATATATTTTTGTTGAATGAAGGAATGAGTTTATGGATGAATGGACGAAGGGAGGAATAAAATGTACCAATTAAAAAGGAGAATGAGAATGACAAAAATCCCACAATGCAATGTCGAGGTTGGAGATAAATAATAGGTCACAAAACAGCAAAATATTATAGGTGCTCACTATTTAACTGAAGAAATAAAGAATGGAGAATCAATTAAATGTTAATTGATTATGGTTAGAAAACCATTCTCGTTTGTAATAGAAAAATAATATTTTTGTTTATCTCTTAACAAAATCTGATTTGCCTTGGTATAGAATTATTCTTAATAGGAATTAATGTAAAATTATAAAAAATAATTGTGCATTAAAATTCATGTGGTATATAACTAGAGAACATACGCCAACAAATCTCCAGGGAGGAATCATAGACATATTATAGAGCAGTGGAAGATGCAGTTCATTTAATTAAGAATCAGGAAATTTGGGTTCTAGTCACCGTTATACAATATACAACTATGACTGTGACATTGTGCGAGTCACATGTTCTTCCTGGAGTGTAGACTTCTCACCTAAAAAATGAGGGAGCTTACAAACCATGTTTCTTGAAGCCCTGGATATTCTGTGGTACAAGTTTAAGCAGCTCCACTTTTTTTTAAATTCAAGTATAATTAACATATGTGTTGGCAGGATTTCATTCTTTTTTATGGCTGAGTAATATTCCATTGTATGTATATGCCAGATCTTCTTTATCCATTCATCCATCAATGGATACTCAGGCTGCTTCCATATCTTGGCTATTGTAAATAATGCTGCTATAAACTTAAGGTTGCACTTATCTCTTTGAATTAGTGTTTTCATTTTCTTTGGGTAAATAGCCAGTAGTAGAATTACTGGATTATATGATATTTATATTTTTAATTTTCCAAGGAGCCACCATACTGTTTTTCCACAGTGGTTCCACCAGTTTGCTTTCCCAGGGACAGTAAGCAGGGGCATTTTTATGCTTTACAGTTGGGGTCCCAGGAGAGATTTCATTGGAAGAAAGGGAACTCTGACTAACTCCCCCCACCCCTGAAAACACTGGCCATATGGATCTCTAGATTTTACTGATCTAAATATTCAGATAATAAATTGCTTATTTGAGAATGCTTTTTGAGTCTTAACTTCAGGGTTGTTTTCAAAATGTTGAATAAGTGATATTACACCGGCACCAAACAATGGGAAAAAAAAAAAGTGATGAAGCAGGACAAATTGGCTGGATATTGGTTTTGCTCTAGTGAGCAGTTGGGTTTTCCAAAGGAATGGGAGCATGACTTCTCCTACTATGGGAATCCAGAATAGCTTTCACGATTCCTGCTCAAGGAACTGACTAACTTAAGGTGCCATCCAAGGAAATCAGAACTTAGCTGCCTATCTGGATAGTATCTGCATTTGTACCATAGAAACACAGATAAGATGCAGCTTCAAGTAATGGAAAAAACATGATCCCTCAAGTCATGAAACCCTGCGAGGTCAACTGTAGAAGTGAGAGCAAATGAAATGTGTACAGAAATCCTCTGGGAACTGTAAAGTGCTGGCTTTATATAAATGAGTGATGGTATTATGTGAAATGCATGCTTACCTCGTTGTTGCAGAAGCAGTAAATCACGGCAACGAAGAATCCCTTAAAAAAGGAGGAAAAATAGAATTGAAGTTATTTTTGTGTGCATTATGTTATTTAGGAATCAATATAAATAGCCTGGAGAGGAACATTTCACTGTTGCAACAGCAAGTGAAGGCTCAAGAAAAGACAATTACAGCACTCATATTCAGTGTTTTATTACAAGAATATTCCATTTTAAAGGGATATAGCTTCCAGCTTGGGGTCCAGTGGAGGCATTTCATACTGATATAAACATGTGCTTCTCTACCCTGTGTTTTCTTGGCATTGGGGACTATGATGATAGAAATCCAGGTTGGGAAACTGACTGACATTGGTGATGTTGATCTTCAAAACTCCCCTTCATGAAGGAAAAACAATTGTGGCCCTCAAAATACTGGAGAGGGGAAGGAAAGGTTGAAAGGATGGTGGGAATAGAAGTTCTGTCCTCAGTACTGTGCAGTGGGCCCATCCCTGGACAAATATTTGTCCTTAGGAAGATTTGTTCTCAAAGCTCATACTCCCCCTATTTCCTTCTTCAGTTTTGGGATTCAAAAAAAGGGGAAACAGGCAGTGAGAAAGATAGAAGCTGTATCCCTTCCAGGTTGCATATATTTGAAAAGGTCCTTCTAATCATATATGAGGCCTAGAAAATGGTTCACCTTATGTCAACTAGCTGAGCAAGTAGTTGAATAAATACACTATTGGCTTCTTTACCTGGAAATGGATCAGAGAGTGCATCAGGTAATCATAGATCTTCCCAAGCATCTTGTTGGATGGCCTCCAGGGAAAGACGACAAACTGGATTCCCAGCAGGGGCACCAGGATCAGGGTGGCCCTCACAGCCTTCAGGTACATATGCGATTCTGCCTCTTGGGTTTCCCTTAGTTTGCTCACAAGCACGCGGACGATGTTGAGCAGGAAGAAGAAATTGACCTGCAAAGATATGATGTTTTGAGGAAATCATCTATGTCAGTACTACTGAAGGGTGCCCACTTTCCTCAGTTCTTGTTTATTCCTGGGAGCAGATGTGACCTCTGCAACATGAGGGATGGCCTGTGACATGGTGTAATTTGCTAAGCATTGCTGGGAACATCAGTATGACCAGACCCTTTCAGACCTGAATTAACATTTCTTTTTTTTTTCCAAATGAGAAAATATTATTCCTGCATATGTAAATATATTAGGTTCAATTCTAAGGAGGGTGGTTTATTCTTTACTTTGATTTTTACGTTTTTGCAAAGGAGCATCATAGATGACACTTTTCGATCTTCCTTTTTGGTCATTGCATTATGAAGATTTTCCCTGTAGGCAAGACTACTTAACCAAGGCTGAAATGAGGACTGAGACATTTATTTGTAAAGTATTTGTAGTGGAGACAGCGAACCCAGCCTTCTTTTCTCTTTCATAACATCTTTTTAAAGACAATCACTTCATTGAGGTATAATGCACATTCAGTAAAATGGAGATTTTAAGTTTACATTCCAGAAGTTTAGAGAAAGGTATGCACCTGTGTAACAACCACTCCAAACAAGAAAAGAGCATTTTCATCACTCCAGAAAGTTCTCTCCTGCTCCTTTGTGGTCAACAACCCCCTCCCCTCCACCTCAAGCAACCACTAATTTCTATTACCATAGAAGTGGAGTATTATATAGTATGTACTTTTTTTGTGTCTGGCTTCTTTGCTTTGACATATTATCTGTGAGATTCATGCATGTTGGATATATTAACATTTCATTCATTTTTATTGCTGAGTAGTACTCTATTATGGGTAATACAGATAATTTGTTTATTAATTCTACTGTTGATGGAAATTGGCATGGTTTCCACAATTTGACTATTATGAATAAGCATGCAATGAATATTTTCATACAAGTCTTTGTGTGGACATATGTTTTCGGTTCTCTTGAACAAGTACCCAGGAGGAGAACTGCCTGTTGACATGGTAAGCATGTATTTAACTTTATAAGAAACTGCCAAACTATTTTTCAAAGAGGTGGCTTCATTATATGTTCCCTCCAGCACTAGATGAGAATTCCAGTTGTTCTCCACCCTTGCCAACACTTGGTATGGTCACTCTTTTTAATATTAGCCATTCTAGTGGGTGCCAAACTACTTTTGGCTATGATGATTAGTTTTGAAACCAAAGTTGTTTTTAAAATTTAATTGATGATTTATTTTTAAATGATTAGAATGATTCTTCAACCTGGAAGAGAAGTAACATGATTACCCCCAAAAAATTCAGTAAAGGAGAGAGACCTTTATTAACAAATAAACTCTTACGAGGTGTTGGAAATATTCAAGACCTACATCGGTGGGTCTTTGTGAGGACTGTCAGGCTGATAAGTACATCACTGCTCTGGAGGAGGGCAGAAGAAATTGGCTTTGGACTAGAGACACTGGTTACTAATGAATACTTCTTCAGTATGGGAGCAGAACATGGTGTATGACTCAGACTGTTTTTATTTTTCTCATTCGTACCCCAGGAAAACACTGTCTTTGAGGTTGGTGGGAAAACTAATGTCTAAATATTAAATTTGGTGGTTCTGACACTGGTCACCATATAGTAAACGTTGGGTAGAAACAAAGAGCTTGGAAATAGATGCGGATGGTCATATTCTCCACTACCCCAACTTCTTACTAGCCTATGTGATTTGGGGTGAGTTTACTTGAATCTTTGGGTCTAGTTTTCCTACTGATTAAGGGTTGCTTTTTGACGGGTGCTGTTAGAAACAGCATGGCAGCGTATGAGAAGTGCCTGAAATACGTTAAGTGTCTGCTGAGAGGGAGTTCCAACGATGGCTCATGTACCAAAGATGAAATGAAAGATGGTTTTGTTTGGCAGAGACCAGGGGAAAAGGTGCAGATGGACTCTGCGGTTTTTCACTTTCTTTATCAGAAACATTTTTTATCATTCCTCAGCCCCTTGATCTTTACTTTTAACTAGAAGCATTTAGTTATAGAATTGTTTAAAGCAAAGTTGTAGCATTAAAAACTATATTTTTGTTATTGTGGGTGTAAAAATGAACTTATGCCCTTTCCCCAGTTGTGTTAAATGTTATTTTTTTCATTTGAAGACCCTCAAATAAAGTTGTTACAGATTATCTCACTATAGATTATCATTAAATTAGCCTAAATTTGAAGTTCGAATACACATGCTACATAGATCCGTCTTTACAGAAATCCTCTCAAAGAGGTAACACTTAATAATGGATTTAAAAAGCAATTCTCAACAACAATAACAAAATAAATAAAAAAGCAATTCTCACCACCAGTGCTGCCATGACGGGGCCGTGGATGATGTAAAGCAAATGGGTTTCCACACTCAGCCAGCAGCTAAAAAAAATAAAAAATAAAAAAATAAGGAGGGAGGGAATACATGAATATAAATGCATTTTATTTACAAATATGTTCACTTAAAAACCATCAAAATACTTACTTGTCATTGAAGTACAGCGCCCGAGTAATAGCATGGATAGTGGTCGGCACCAGTGGGAACCCTAAAAATGTGAGAAAGCAGAAATCACACCTGGTGTCTTGTCATAAGCTACAAGTAGGGTTGCATGGAAAATGGTAGTTTATCTTCAAAAACAGTGGCAAATTTTAATGTCTCTGTCAAAATATTTCCCTGATGTTTTTGCACAAAGTATTGTTGGTCAAACCAGATAAAAATGCTCTTGGTTAGAACATCATGTGTTTTCAGAATTTGGTTAAGAGCATTTCTAGGTAATTAAAAACCTTGTATGAATTATCCAAGATGGTAGGTACATTATTACTCTCACTATGACTATTGTATCATTGTTGTCTGTGGTGGTGATGATGATGATGATGACAACTATTAGCTGAGACCAGAAAGCTCTTCGCTGAGTGTGAACTGGATTCTGCTACAGAGAGGAGTTGGGTCACCATGGAGGGAAGTGACCTGGGACAGCTTATGGAGGCAATCACCTGAGTGCTCTGAATGCCTCGATGATGTTCATAGTGTTTTTTGTAGGTTTCTTGTGTTTTTGTCTGTTTATATCACATGCATTGATCATGTTTTCTTTCTGTAAGAATACTTCAGAGCAGTACTGCATTCCCTACCCTCTGTAAGTTCTAGCTGCAGAACCCTTATTAAGGCAGCTTACCATCCACTTCCCTGAATAAACTTGAAGGGCTAATAAAAAACAACTTTGAATTTATAAATGGAACAATGGAGGTCGTGACTGGCAATGCATTCTGTCAGGGTACATGTTTTCAAAATCATTTTTCATTCTATCAGTGTAATCTAGAATAAAGTTGTGATTCTTGTAAAACAAAATTTTTTTTTCCTCAGAGGTACCCCTGCCCAACAGAATATTGTTTGATTTGGTTGAGACATTTGTGGGAAGACTTTTTAAAATTATCATCAGATTAAGAAATGTATCTGAGAAGTGGGTTAGACCTCCACACTTTTTTTAATTTTTAAAGAATGCTTGTTTTTGAGGGAGAGAGACAAGAGTGTGGCCAGGGGAGAGGCAGAGAGAGAGAGAGAGACAGACAGACAGACAGACAGACAGACAGACAGAATCCAAAGCAGGCTCCAGGCTCTGAGCTGTCAGCACAGAGCCCAATATGGGTCTCAAACTCAGGAACTGCGAGATCATGACCTGAACTGAAGTCGGATGCTCAACCGACCAAGCCACCCAGGTGCCCCTAGACCTCCACACTTTTATTTTCTGTGAGTTATATGCAAAAACAGCCTCAGCTTCTTAACCCATGAAGCATATAATTCAATAGGGCTACTGATTAAATGCTTGGCCTGGGAGAACTTTGAGTTAGACTATTTGCACAAAATATAGTTGTATTTTATTCACAGCAGTTCTAACATAGCATTTCCCCACTTGGGTTTTAAAAACAGAAATTCATTCTCTGGATTTATTCTGAAACTTACGTTTTAGAATTAAACAGCAGAAGAAGCATATGGAGATCTCACTCTCACCACATCATTTTGGAGAGAGGAAAATGTGTTCCTTAGTGTACAGAGGAGCATAGACCCCATATCTGCTGATTCCTGGTGCTCTTTGCCTTGCTCTAGCCACTGATGTCTCTTTTATGCAGTTTGTTTCCTCCTTCCTCTTTCTCTCATCCCCCCGGGCCCCAAGAGCTGTAACAACCCTTCCTTCCACTGAAGTTGGTGAGAGTAAAAATAATCCTTTCTCCCTAGGATTCTTTTTCTAGGGAACTAGATAAATTCTGTGTGTTCATTGTAAAAGTCCATGGGGGGAATTCCTTCTTTGATTTATAACAAGAGGAGAACCAGCAAGGCGAAGAATCAATTTGAAGAGGGTTGTAAAATAAGTGACTTTTCTGAGAGCTAAACTTCACTATTTGAAACTGCTTCAATTTGAGAGAAGTCAACTAGTAAGTGGTCCTGTGCAGATTTGTAAGGGAGTAACCACCAAAAGAAGCATTCTTTCACTTTCTCTTGTAGAGAACTGAACGACCAGGTACTTTTGTCCCAGAGGGTGATGTTCATTATGTCTCTTATGATTTTTAGGATCTGTTCCAGAACCTGGAGTGGTAATATTATTCACAGCTGAAATGAATGGATGGGGTGTGCGTCACCTGGAAACAAAGTTAGGTCTGAGGACATAGCTTTCTTGGGCTAAATCTTCGCTGTTCCACTTTCATACTCTTTTCAAAGCACAGGTTATGCCTTATTTCATGGCATTGTAAAATTTGGGATCTATCATACTGTTTAGGTGTGAAATAATTTCAAAAGGACAATGAAAGTAATATCCAGTGGAAATGCCTTCTCTGCTCCATTAAATTCTTTAAAGATTCTGTGACACTATTTTTCTTGAGAAGTCATTTCAGTTGCACTTTTACTTGTTTTACCCCGACCAAAGATAATACTTGCCTAAAGTTCTAAGACAGAACTATTGCTTTAAAATGCATCATCATGGTTGTCTCTCAGTTTTGTTCTTAGAGATGGTGAAGAGAATGGAGTGTGTGTGTGTGTGTGTGTGTGTGTGTGTGTGTGTGTGTGTAGGGGGAGAGAAAGATAGATTTATGTCTGGCATGCTAAAAAATAATTACATTTTAGAACTTTATTGGTTGACTATCTGTCTTTCCAAACATCTATCTATGGGGAAGTGCAAATCCTCATGCTTTTAAATTGATGATTCTATGCTTACCTTACTGAGTGCAATGTTCCTTAGGATTCCACTTCAATCATTCTGATAAAGTTTTAAGTATTTTCTGATTAAGAAAGGTTAAGTTATTCCATAAACATTTTACTTATATTTATTCCTTTCTTTTTGATACAGCTGAACAGCTTGTTCCTTTTTCCCCTTGAATTGTTTATGCGTGTTAAGCAGATGTCTTCATCAAGCTGTCTCTGATGATGTCAAAAGTTTTATAACTAATTCACAATGCATCAGTATGGAAAGAGTAGTTATAAATTGTTCCTTCCAGGGTGCCCTCATCTCTGCTGAATGTCATGGGCAAGAATAAATTTATAGCCTTTTGCTTCCATGGAAAATTTTCTGAGTATGGCAGATAGATGTTTTTGAATAGTCAAAACCAGTACAAGAAATATGCCATAAATTTTATTTCATTGGAAATAAGTAAAATACATCAGACAGAAATGGTCTGCGTGCGTGCGTGTGTGTGTGTGTGTGTGTGTGTGTGTGGCAGGCTGGGAGTGTAATGTTATTTTCAGGTCTTCAGTTGGAAGGCATCTATCTGACCAGCACCAATCATTACTATTGTGATGATCAGAATTACTATTGGGGGCATTAAACTGTATCCAGTTGATTCCTGGTATGATCATCTTTGGAGGACTAGAAATCTCTGACAAGGTATGTGTGAGGCTGAGAAGGTCAGGGAAAGGTAAGGTCAGCCTTCTGTGGAAGGACACAGCTAAAAGAAAAACACAATAAAAGGCTATTTTGACCTTTGTATTCTGACCTGTTTTGAGGACAAGGAAGAGTAAGAGAACCTAGCACTTGATGTGGGACTGGCAGGATAGTCACAAACTTTCTTTCTAATCTTTCTGGATTTTGTAAGTCACAGAATGAGGGGAGCATGAAGGAGTAGCCCACAAGATGAGGTGGTTTGGGGTGTATTCTATATGGGCTTTCTAGTGCAAAAAAACCCCTCTCCCATTTTTTCTGGATGGGTCACCATCCCCAGACATGTCTGCACTATGTGATTAATATCCCTTTCAAAGTCTTTGACCATGGTTTATTGAACCATGGCTGGCCCCCTAACTTCAGCTGAACCAATCAGATTTTCTTGTCCTGCTATTCACAACTGGGACTTAGAGACGAACATCTATCTAGTATTTCTGTGTACCTGGAACAGAAAAATGCGAGCTCGGGAAAATTTGGGGTGGCTTGTGTTTACCATGAGGACTGGGGGAGCAGAGACCCTGTGATCTATGTTCTGTAGACAAAGAGAAGTGTTAAAACATATACTTAGAAAAAAAGAGACAAAAGATAGAGGGAGAGTGTTCCCGGTCTTCTGGTCTTAGTGTATAGTTCGTTGAGTAGCTGAGCTGTGTTTCAGATCTTGACTTCCATGAGGTACTCTAGATTCTGATAATTTTTCTCTTTTTGTTTAAATTAGAAAATTGTATTCTCTGTTACTTGCAACCAAAGTGTCATAGCATTATTAGCTCAACAATGAGACTGCCCAAATATCTGCCCTACTAATTCACCATTATAGACTTATTCCATTGGTTTTGGGTCATGTGTTTTGTTAAAGTCCATATACTCCTATTGGGGAGGGTGTTATAGAAACAAATATTGCATAGGGCCAGTCCTGGTGTAGATTATAGAAGATTTTAGGTCACTTATATGACTTCCCAGACACATTTCCATACATTGGTGACAATGCCTGTTGAGTAGGGGTTTAAATACAAAGGGTCATGTTTTTAGAAAGCCTTTGGATTATCTTCTCTCCTCATTAAATTTTTCCTCTCTTATCAATATTTTTAGGGGTCCCCCAAAATGCTGCATTAAAGGGCAGGTTTAATTGAGGACAATCCACAGCCCCTGCTCCAAGAGCCATCGTCACCCTATTAGTGGAGAATAAGAGTAAGCCTTTAGCTCTACAGTCAGGATCCTCCTCTGGTCTGGGAGGTTCACAGAATGTGTCTTTTTTTGATAGCACTGCATGAGTTTTTGTCCCAAAGCTTTTTCCCTCTTCCTGCCTCACTACCTACCCAGTTTCCTTCCACCAGAGTGAGCCATACCTTAGCATACTTGGTGAAGGGGAGAAATTTTAGAGTAGCCTCATGGACCTCAGCACCCTTAGTCAATATGTACAGAAGTGACCATGGTTTAAGCAATCAACCAGAGGCTTTTCAAAGTCATTGCCATGCACTGTGGTGTCAGGTGGCTCCCCTTGGAGTCCCATGAAATTATTTGTGTCTATTGTTCAGTGGGGCTCTTCTACCTGACTTTTCACTGGAGGAGTTGTTGATGGATTGCTAAGAAGGAATGTTTTTGAGGAAGGGGAGTGGTGCCTGGATGGAGGAGATACAGAATTCAAAATGTGAGACTCTCTACAAACAGGTGATAAATAAAACTGAAGGGAGGATCTAATCATATCTCTCAATCAGAGCATGTTTGTCTGTCTGTTAGCTGGTCTGTTCCCACAGAAACACATACTCATACTCTTCCTTCTCTGCACTGACCCCTGTGCTGGCCACAGTCCATATGAACTTGTTGATGGGCTTCTACCGAGCTCTCTTGGAGACTGAACTCCTGCCCCCACCCGTGTCCCACCATTCCTCACAAGACCTAGGCCCCTGACTCTTCTCTGAGACCAAGAGTAGAAGAAGATTTTAAATATGCAGACAGAAGGGAAGGTGGCTGGAAAAAATACATACCCCAGCCCAAGAGATAATACCAACGCAGGTGTTGCTCCTCAGTGAACACAGCCACCACGATGAGTGTGTGCAGGTAGATTCCCTCACAGAGCATCCAGAAGTAGTTGCATGCCATCATGTACTGGTGAAAAAAGTGCAAAATCTTGCAGCTCAGCTGTCAGAAAGAAATGGAGAAAGTCAGTGGAAGACACTGGCAACGGTCTGACAGTGAACAGAGGGTAAATGCGAAAATGAGCCAAAGTATTAACATTCAGTCTGCAGGGCATCTCCCCAAGGATCTGTGGACACGCGCCACCTCTATATCCACAAGTCAGAATGATAGTGTGCAGAGCAGTAGTATTACAGGTAAACAGCCATCCAGGGCGATGGAAGCCTACTCCTCAAAATGCTCTTTTCCTATTACATTCTGGTGACTTATATAGACTAGAGAGGTTGATTTCCCTGCAATGTTTCTGAGGCCTATAATTTTTGAGAGCATCCAAGGATTTTTCACGTGGCATTTATGGCCCTTTTTCTGTGGCCAGTGAGGCAAATAACCCAGAACTTGTTAGTGATGTTCCTAAAGTTCACTGATCTGTTGGTGAGGTCTCGTTAGCAATACAGAGGAGAGAACCAAGTGATACATTTCTCAAAAATGAGCCAGGAGCTATGCTGAACCCAACTGATGTGAGTGATTTTGTTTTCATATGGGAGGCTTAGCTTCTATATTGAGATCCAAATGTTTGGTGCACAGAGATTAGGATAGCAATCTTATTTAGTACTCAGTGCAGATGTAGGAGCCATACCTCTGGGGGAATCAGAGCAGCTACATAGTGTTGTCTGTAGAGAAATAATCATTGCTTCAACTGAATAACAGAATACCCTAAATTATTTCATAGTCACCTTTAGAATAGGGCTTTTCATCTTGGCACCACAGATATTCTGGACTGGATGATTTTTGGTTGTGCTGGCGCTGTCCTATGCGTTATTTGGGTATTTAGCAGTATTCCTGACCTCTGTCCGCTAGATGCCAGTAGCATCCTCCACCCATTCATGAAATCAAAAATGTCTCCAGACATTACCAAATAGAGGAAAATGCCCCTGGTTGAGGAACTCTACCCTAGATACCTAAATACCTAGAGTATTTAGTGGTGTTTAACTCTCTCTAACAACAATGGCAACAACAACATTTAGCATTTAAGACTTGGGGCATTAGAGATGATTATCTGCATTATTATCTTACCAAATGCCCTGCTTTACATATCGCATTTTGAATCTGACCAATTTTGGGCCTTTTTTCACTAAGGAAGGTAGTCATAGCATGACTGTCAGTACTATAGTAACCTTCTTAGGACTACACGTTTCTATTTAATGCATAGCAGTAATAATTTATTTACTGACAATCCAATGTGCTCAGTCCTTTTGGGACTCATAGAACATAGGGAAAAGCCAGCTGGGTCCACAAAAAGGCAGATATTGCATTTTCAGAGATAGAAGCAACTTCTGATTCTGTCCAAAGTGGAACAGTAATGCAGAGAATTCAAAACATCAGGTAACCCAAAAGTAATTAATATTTGGCTTAGGAAGGCACTGACTTTTTTTTTTTCCATCTGAATGGCCTCCTGATTGGAATTATTTGATTTAATTTTATATCAGTTTGTATTTGCTATGCAAATACTTGCTATATGCACACGAGACTCAAACATATATTTGAAATAAGAAATTCAGTTGACTCTCACTACTCTTATTTAAAAGCCCTATACCTTCTGGGTCAAGAATTCCAGTGGAGATGTTTTGCCAGCCACCACTTGTGGAGGAAGGGAGAGGAAGAGAATGAATATGACAGCCCTGTGCAAAGATGTGGTTCTGTGTCATCCACAGCAGCTTTGGCTTCAGGTTTTACATACAGTCAATTCTCATTACTCACAGTTAGTTATGTTCTATAAAATTGCTGCAAAAACTGATTTAGCAAATGCTGAGCCATTGCTCCTAGGGGAAACACAGGGTTAGGTTCCTATAAGCCTCTGGTCAAAATATTTTAATCAGCCAATCAATATCTAACTTCGTTTTATATGTTTCTGTTTAATTTTTTTTTTTCAACGTTTTTTTTTTATTTATTTTTGGGACAGAGAGAGACAGGGCATGAACGGGGGAGGGGCAGAGAGAGAGGGAGACACAGAATCGGAAACAGGCTCCAGGCTCCGAGCCATCAGCCCAAAGCCTGACACGGGGCTCGAACTCACAGACCGCGAGATCGTGACCTGGCTGAAGTCGGACGCTTAACCGACTGCGCCACCCAGGCGCCCCTATATGTTTCTGTTTAAAGACACCTTATTTAATATATATTCTTGATTTGTTAACATTGAACTTATGACCAACAGCACTATAACTTCTGCCTGAGGGAAACTCATCTAGCATACCTATTTTTTCTGTAAGGTGTATCACAGCCAACTTGTACTTAGGAACATGACAACACTTTGGCACTATGCTTGGGGGCTATTTTAAGCAGTGATATCACCCAACAAAAGCAACAAAGTGTGAAAAACATGGCATTTAAATAGACCATGAAAAGGACATTTATGCTATGAGAGATGAAATAAGAAGACAGAGTGTTGCCTTGTTCAACCTCAGCTGGGAATGTGTACGTCAAGTGACTCAGTGTTTTTTTGCTACTTCGTGCATATCTGTAAATGGCCATGGAAGCACTGAGAATATGGATTTTGGACTTATAAATAAATTTTAGCAAGTAGACAAATTTGCAAATATGGATCTGTCAATAATGAGGATCAATTATATTTGGGTTCAGGGTAAGATACTCTTTGGAGGGCAAATGGCTCAAAAGTTCACAAAAATTCTGAAAATGACCAGTCTATTATTTCCCCCCCCCCCCCAATTTATCATGGACATGATTGGATATATCTAGATGATGAAGTTGATTATTAAAATTTTATAAAATTGGTTACCACTTAGGTCAGTGGTTCATAACTAGGGTTGTTTATCTGTATCACCTGGGGGACACTTACAAAATATGCATAACCAGACCTCATCTCCCTTCTGTATTTTCAAAATATTTTAGGAGTTTCTAATGTAAGTTCCTACTGAAGAATCATGTGCCTGAGATATTCAAGGTCATTCTGTTGCATTCCACAAACATTTACAGAGCACCTAATATGAGCCAGGAACTATACTAACTCTGTGAATATCAAGATGAATAAGGTGTAGTCATATTATCTCTGGCTTGATCATAACCTTTCCCTCAAGGATGGGGTGAACCAGGTATTCAACAGACAGACAGGGCTTCTGCTGAGGGTTAGTGCTTCACATCATTCTGGGATAGTTTTCTGCTTAGCAGAATGAGGTATTAAAAGATTCACTCTGAGCTCAAATAAGCTAAATAGCTTTTTGGCTATTTTTCCAGGCTGTGGTCACAATACTATAATTTTGGTTAGAGTAATGATTTCCAAAACTGCAAGACATAATCTATATTCAAATATAACTAGATCACTCCCAAGTAATACAACAAATGTTCCAAGCCAGAAATGTGTGGAATTTGTGAATTATTTTCTATTTTATTTTCTTCATTAATATGGACTACAAAGAGATAATTCTACTGTGAATGATATGCATTCTAAGAAATAAAAGCAATAGTATCTGCTTTGGCTTCAGATAAACCGTTATCACCATTTAGTGTCATTATCTGCTCATAATTCAATAGAACATAAAATTTGTTGAGCAATAATGTCACTATCAAGGGAACAGATCCTACAGTTTTCTTAATTGGGTATACTCATCAGACAAATCTATGTTTCCCATCAAATAAGCATGAAGATATTTTATAGTACTGCGATTAAAAATGGAATTGGAATTGCAGAGCAGAAATTTTCTTTAGTCTAATAAATTAAGTCAGCCTCAAAATCCTATAGAAGATACTCAATTGTGGATTTTATTCCAATTGTATCTTTCTTTTTTTATGTTTATTTATTTATTCTGAGAGAGAGAGAGAGAGAGAGAGAGAGAAAGAAAGAGAATCCCAAGTAGGCTCCATGCTGTCAGTGCAGAGCCTGACCACAGGACTCTGTCCCATGAACAGAGAGATCATGACCTGAGCCGAAACCAAGAATCAGAGGCTTAACCCACTGAGCCACTCACACGCCCCTCCAATTTTATCTTTCAACACACTTAAGAAAATTCTTCCCATATGTATAGCATGGGAAATATTGTGTGTCAGTGTGTTTAAGAACCATTCAACGGGGGAAAGAATGCCTCCATATGAAAACTGCTTTGGAATTTTTTGTTGTTGTTTAAGAAAAGACCAACCTTACAACAGGTAGTCAGTGTTTTTGAGATGTTCTATTGTGCTGGGACAGGGGAAGGGCTTTGGGTTGAGAAGTAGAAAGGAAATCAGCTATTGCTCCATGGAAGCAATGTAAGCAACAGTGGGTCACAACCTATATCCTACCTTTAAGCCATTGAAAAATCTACCACGAACCATTCCTGATACCATTTGCCCTATGGGTATGTTACCAGGTCTAAAAGGGAGCTAGGGAATATCATCTTGCCTCTGAGAACTTATTCCACCATCTTCATGATGTCTGAAATGCCACATAATTTCATTTCTTTAGCTTACGATTGTTTTCCTTATTAAAATGTCACACCTCTGGAAAGGATTGCACATTTTAATCCTATCATTCGTAGAAAATTTAGAGTAGAAGAATTGAAGAAATGAAAGGGAAGGAGGGTGGAGGATACTAGGAGGTGCAGATTTGGAATGTGGTATAACCAATGCTTATTACTCTTGTGCTGGAGGAAGGCATTAGGCTGGAAGATTACAGCTGTCAAACATAGATCCTACTTCCAAGAAACTTAGTGTCTTGAAGGGCCAGGGAAGGGCTACCAAAGGTAAGCTTTGTCCACTGGAAACCTTTGGCAAGGGCCAAGCCAACGCATACTTCATTCTCATAATACATTTTATATGTGACCAAAAACTCTCCTCTTTTACAAAAAAAAAATACTTGCAATTTCTCTCTTTCATTGATAAAATGGAATATCAGGTGAATAGGTTCAGCTTCTATATTAACTCTATCAAGTCGAAGTTGGCAAGTTTATTCCTAAGTCGTGTTTTAAAGTAGAAATAAAGTTTGCAGTAGGTTCAGAGTGATTTTGAGTGATTAAGCATGATTATTTATATTTCCCTGAAGCTTCTAAAAATGTTTTCTCATCAGTTCATTTTAGCACAGAAGGAAGGGTGCAAAGTTATATTTACTTGAGCCAGGGAAGAGGAATCGATAAGCAATCTCTAGATAATTTGCTTGAAGGAAAAGACAAAAAAAAACAAACCCTGAATAAGAAGGATTTGTGGCCTATATTGGTTAAATTTACCAGGTTAATCTTTTATTAAATTTTACTCAGTGGTCATTTAGATTACATATTGAGTAAACATGTAATTACTGTTAAATATGTGTCTGCCTGATCATCTTTTTGTCTCTGCTGTTTTTTTCTATCTCTACCCACAGGATTTAAACCCAGTGATACTTATACAGTAGGTGAGCAGTAGGTGCTAATTAAATCTAGATGAATATGGCTTTGGATAGTGTTTATAATGTTGTTCATCTGAAAGTATTTCAATTCCTAATTTATTTCTCAAGTGCCCAAACAAGAGCTGCTTAATCAAGATTTAACAAATAAATTCCAGGGTCCTTTTTTCCTAACAGACCTATGGTTCTTGCAAATGTCTGCAGGGGTCAGGCTATTGATACCAATAGAAAACTTACAATGCTGGGTGGGATCCCTGGCGGGGTGTGGGGTGCCCTCCTGAACCTGTGATGTTCTTCAAAGTTTTGGGATTTTTAGAAGGTAGCATCCCCAAGGTCAACTATTCCCTGTCATTTATACCCATTAGCCCTGGTACAACAGAGATCTTCAAACTGGGCACACAAATTCTTTCTGAAAACGCTACCTTTCATCACGATTTGCAGTTTATCTTAATATGTTCCCAGTCTTGAGATAATGTTTCAATAATGTATTTAAAAATACAGTCACCTATAAACGCGGTAGTTTAGTTTTGGTAATATACCTGCTTGTTACTCTTTAACAATGGTTCACAATTTTCAATTATCTACACTACATGTAAATCATCCAGAACTTTTCAAGGCCTTTGAGCTTATTAAAATCCATAGTCACTTGTTTTTCTCATAAGGGAGAAATGCAAGACTTATTTGTCAGCTAAATTGAGTTGCATGTGACATTAAGAGGGATGCTCTCCATTGAAGTACTATTTATGGATGCAATTGAAACATTTTTCTACAATGGCCATCTTTCTATGAGACCTATTTAAAAGTATGTCTTTTGCTGCTTCCCTTATCATTTCAATTAAAAGAAAACAGGCTTTTGTCTGAGTCAAATATACTCAGTCTTTTCTCCCCACCCCACCATTCCAAACAGCATTTCTTTAGAAAACACAAAATCAAGAGAAAACATGCTCTCAAATGATTGAAAAGGTCCTACTTTATGGGCACTTCATCAGTCTACCCCCAACTTTGAGAAAGAATTTTGATTTCAGGATAGTTTTATTATTTTTATTTTTTTATTATTAAAAAAAATTTGGGAGGGCGCCTGGGTGGCTCAGTCTGTTAAGCGTCCGACTTCAGCTCAGGTCATGATCTAATGGTTCGTGGGTTTGAGCCCCGCATCGGGCTCTGTGCTGATGGCTCAGAGCCTGGAGCCTGCTTTGGATTCTGTGTCTCCCTCTCTCTGGCCCTCCCCCACTCACACTCTGTCTCACTCTCTCTCTCAAAAAATAAAGCATTACAAAATTTAAAAAAAAATTTTTTTAACGTTTATTTATGTTTTGAGAGACAGAGAGCAAGTAGGGGAGGAGCAGAGAGAGAGAGGGAGACACAGCATCTGAAGCAGACTCCAGGCTCTGAGCCATCAGCACAGAGCCCGATGCGGGGCTCAAACTCACCAACAGTGAGATCATGACCTGAGCCAAAGTTGGATGCTCAACCAACTGAACCACCCAGGGACCCCTGATTTCAGGATAGTTTTAAAGTATTATTATTGAAGAAGGGTTTTCATAATTAGCTTATAGTTTTATGTGAAAAAATTTACAAATGTTCCCAATCTCTGTGATATGATTGGAGGTATGTGTTTATTTCTCATTCATTGTAAACATTATTTTACCCAGTTATAGGACCAAAACAAAATGGGAGATATTGGATCTGATGAGATGAGGGATGTCGAGAAGCATTTTATTTCCCTTACTTAATCATTTGAAGTTGTGGATTGTATGTTGAGACATATTATGGGAGAATGAGATATGTGAATGTTTTGGTATATAATCAAAGAAAGGTAAATTATTTTACATTTTTAGAGTCAAGGACTTACTTTTTCATCTTTCCTATTGCTCTTCTTTCCTTCTAAAGCAATATCAGTGCTATAAAGTTTCCAAAAAGGCTTAGCGGAAAATTAGTGATGTTATTTATCACTGCCATTGTCTCCCTTTTGTAAGTGGTCCCTTATCATTCTGGAAGCTATTTTTAAGCAAGGAATGAGTTCCCAGCAGAGAAAGACGACCAGAAAAACAACCCAAAGTGTCCTCAAACTTTCATGTGCATAAGCATTTCTGTACAGGAACGTATGTTGTACTTGACAGATGAATTAAGGGATTTTGGAGCATAATTTGATGATTTGCGAATTTTATTTTAATAGGCTAATGTTAATACCCAACACCCCTACTATGATACAACTCCACTATACTGCTTCTCTCTTTAGGCTTTCATTTTAAGGAGAATAATTTGTAAATCTCTAAGTAAAACTTCGTATTCTTTAAATCAATTTCTTTATTAGGTGACTGATTATTTTGTGCTATTAGACATGTCTTCTGTTTCCCCAACCTATCAACCATGGAATTGCATTCCAAATGTGCAAAATTTAGAGGGAGAAATGAGAATGTGTCTCTAGAATGTGATATAAATTATTTATTTTAAGGGTACCTTACATCTGGCCTGACCCCTCATGTCTTCAAATTTCAGGTTTCAGTGAAGATTTTCACCTTCTTGTTTTTACCTGAGGTTTTTCCTGCCTATAATATGTCTGCTTTTCAAACTAGCATTTACTTTGCTCTATCACAGGAGTGCAAATTTTCTTTTCTGAGGTGTTTTCATTTCTTTTTTTTTTTTAAATGTTTATTTATTTTTATTTTTGAGAGAGAGAGAGAAAGAGAGAGAAAGAGAGAGAGAGAGAGGGAGGGAGGGAGAGAGGGAAGGAGAGAATGAGAGTAGGGGAAGGGCAGAGAGAGAAGGACAGAGGATCCAAAGCAGGCTCCATGCTAACAGCACAGAGCCCAATGTGGGACTCGAACTCACATATTGCGACATCAGGACCTGAGCTGAAGTTGGACGCTTAACCGACTGAGTCACTCAGGAGACCCAGGTATTTTTATTTCTAAATGATATTTCTAAATAGTCAAGGTCTCAGTATCTTCCCATGAGGGTGATTTTTGATTACTTTTTTCAGGGCAACTTCTCTGTAGAACTTTTTGTGTAGCTGCAATAGAGCTACTCCAAAGAAATGTTTTGTGTCATTTGAGGGTGTGTTTGGATGTGTGGATCAGGAAATACTGGAAAGGTCTGCTTCTGGTTTCTCCAGGGAAACATGTCATATTGGGCCCAGGGCCATTGAAAGAGGGATTTTATACTTTCAGAGTCAATGTGGGGCTTCCTTGGGAGACAGGAGTCAGACCTGTAGGGGCAATGCAGTCTCCTGTGAATGGCTCCCTGGATTAGAACTTTGTCTGTGTTCTAGCCACTTCCACACAGACAACCAGAACTGTTCACAGATGAAAACTGGGGTGAAACCATCCAGAAGAAGTAGGAGATGGGAAGGAGTGATGAGTAAAAATGCAGAGAAGAAAATCTTTGTAGGAGAGAAATAGGCTAGCCACATCTAAAAGCCAAAACAAAAAGGACTCTGATCTTCTAGTTAATTTTGTTGGAGTCTGATAGGTTTCTAGAAATCACATTTCTGTTCTTCTCTGAATGTTCCAGGAAGAGCTGGCCAACATATATATGTACGTCAACAGGGCACCAGCCGGCACTGCATCTCTGGCTTGTTCTGCCTCTTGTAGATCATTCTGTCTTGTGTGGGCACAAACTTTTGGGAAATGGAGGCTCATCTCCCTGATCTTCCCTGAATTATTTGGAACTGGAGTGAACAGTGCTGTGAATTTGTGGGCAAAGTTTTGTTTGTCTACCAGGGAGGATGGATCAAATAAGACTGACATTCGTTTAAGCTGGTAATTTTCCCAGCTCTCTTCTCTTGAAGTGAGAGGGTGATTTTGATACATGGAGAACTAGAAAAGGAATATTGCTTAATTTTTCCTCTTTATCCCTTCATATATCTTACAAGCTTGAAAATTCCCTCTAATCTACTCCTTGATATTGAAGTCGAAAAGGTATGGGTATGAGTTCCTGAAAGCCTCTTATAGCGTACCCCTCCAAAATAGGTTCAGTTCAAATGTAATAACAAAAGAGTATACAGTGGTGATCTTCCTATGGGGGTGATTTTCTCAAATTTTAGCATGCATCAAAAAGCACTGGGAGGGGTTGTTAAAACGCATGTTGTTGGGCCCTACTAATAGAGATTATGATTCCGAGGGTCTAACATAGGACCTGAGATTCTGCATTTCTATCAAGTATCTGGGGATCCTGATGCTGTTTTTCCATGGGCCCCTCTTTGAGTGGATTTAGGGTATAGATGTAATTTCCTCAGTATCTGACTCCTGTTTTAGTTACTTGCTGGCCTTCCAGTGCCGATAATCCTAATTATCTATATTCCAGGAGACTCACAATGCGGTGGGAGAAGTCCCGACTTTGAGTCACATGTATACTAAAACCTCATGAGGAGAAATTACAGTACTTTTTGTCAAGATGCCAGTGCAGTTGATAAATGGAGGAGCAAAAAGGCACTCATATCAACTTGAAAACTGTCAACTTGTACAGTCTTTAAAGCTAGCTGAATGAAGGAGAAGAATCCCCCAGTCAGAAAGTCAGCATTAAATAACTTTGTAAGGAAGTACCACAATCTTTCTGCAGAGGAATTTCAGGATGTAACATTTTCAATTAAATGTGAGTCTGTCATGCAATTCTGAGCTGATTTCTGATAAAGCTTCAGAGAAAATGAGCTTGAATCTGTGGAACTATAGTCATGATTCAGTGTGTTTAGGGGGGGAAAAGCACTGGAGATAAAAGTCCCATCTAAGATAAGTACATTGGAAGATGACCCACACATTGGCAAAGGAAGTGTTCTGGAAGTATTCAGAAAACAAAGCCATAGTAAACAGAAAAGCAGGATACACACATGATGGAAAAAAAAAAAGCCTGTTAGGAATGTGACGAAGGAAAACAAATTAACAGCTTGCTACGCTCAAGGGTCTTTCTCTATATGATATAATGAGGATATTATGTCACTCTTCACTAGAAGTTCTCAAGCCATGACTGAGTTAGTTTTATTTTCTCAGACCACCGCTCTTTTGGTTATTTCTGACTTACTAACCTCTAAGTATTTTTTGCATTTGGCTTTTACACTTAGTCCTTTTGGATTTAAGCAAAATTTACAAATGCTCTGTGTTTCCAATCTCCTATGCTATATAACACAGAAATGAAACTAGGTGCACAGTTAGAAAATGACAAGTACTTAAGGCCTCATGGCTGTGGTAACAACTATAATATAAGTAATAATAGATAACATTTGACAGTTGTTATGTGCCAGCCTGGTTTTGAGCATTTTAAGTGTATCAGTTCATTTAACCCTCACACACAACTCTATGAGGAAGGTGCTATCATTATCTCCACTTTACACATTAGGAAAGTGGGTTTCAGTAAATTGCTCAACATTACAGAATAATCTCTAAGTAAGTAGAAGAACTACAGGATTTGAGATCCTCTAAGATCAGCAAGACCAATTTGGAGCAATCCAGCTAAGCACAGCGATTCTAGCGATGAACGAACAGGGTTGGTTCAATGTACAAACTCCTTCATACAACCAACAGAGTGGTTCTGTCTCAGCTAAAAGCTTTTGAGAATAAAATCTATAAGCAGTTCTGCATAAAATGCATGATAACCTTCTCAAAGCAGGGGAAACTAGCTGTAAATGTTGACATGAAGCCTTGCTACACAAACCACATCACAAGGTACCATTTGTAAGTCACTGATTTCCTGTGCAGAGGAACCACCCAGATTGGCCAGATGAGAGGAACTGGAGGTTGGGTTGATGTTTATAGCCATTTTAGCAGTAAATGCTTCAAACCCATATGGGAAACCATATAATCTTGGTTAAAATATCATTTATTGGTTTGATGTGTAAGTAAAACAAAATGGCATAAATGACCAGAGTAGGATATTTCATTTCATTACCACCTCTTGGCAACATGCTCTCTGCATCATCCCTCAAATCCATCATACTTTTTCATTCCCAATCTAATTTCTGCCACAGGCTACTAAGCTGGATAATTCCAATCTAGTTTTACCTGCATTGACCTCTCATGTCAAAAACTCTGCTGTCCCTGTCACCTCTCTCACATGGAGATGCCCTCCCTTGCACCAGTCTCCTCTGGGCTGGGTAGGAGGGTTCTAGTTTCCACCCTGGCTTTCAGCTGTCTCTGGTGCCTTAGATCTCGGCAATCATTCCAAACCTATCTTTCTGTGACTATGATGAAGTTCTGACATAGTCTGGTGGCTCAACTGTCCTGAACAAATTAGAATTAGAAGAAATCCACTTTGTTTTTCAGACTTTGCTTATATAAGAGGCTATAGAAAATGTGTCTCGATTATTTTGGCTTTTGAAGTGCAAAATGCCCAGATTCCCAGTAAAAACTAATCTCCCTGTATTGTCCCTTTCAGACCCAGATAAAAAGTTCAGAGAGACATTTCTTCCTAGAAAATGACAAGTATGCTGCCAGCTTCCTTTAGATGCAGTAAGAACAATGCTTTTAATTCTGCCTCCTGACTCTACATGAAGATCATCAAATAAGCAGATGGAACAAGAAAATGAAATTTTAGGTATTATGGAAATGAAATACTCAAATGACACAAATGACAATGGGCAATTTTCACATCACTCAATAAACTGAGGCTCTATTCAGCCCTTATTTGTGCCATGAGTTATTTTGAGTTTAACTTTTAAAAAAAGAATGTCAAGGAATGAAATTCTCACCCTTGGTTTTACAGGAGAGAATCTGCCTAACCAAAAAAATTCCAAGGAAAGAAACTAGCTACTTTGATGGGAAAGGGGCTGCAAGTCCGTAGGGATTCCCTACTGAGGAGTGAGAACATTGTTTGCTTTTGCCCCCCAACGAAATAAACTCTTCTAGAAGTAGTGCAACAGCATTTGGGATGATGCAGCCTCCTTTTACAAGAAATAACTTTCTTTTTAATATATTCCCTTGGGCACTGGGAAGGAAAATCTTTTTGCCTCTTAACTGCTGATTCGGTGACCTGAGAATTGGGTCAGAATGAAAAAATAATCTACAACTCTGCTTTTAGTTTGCTTAAGAGAAAAAGTGGGTTTAAAAATTACATATTTTGTTGTTGTTGTTGTTGTTTTTTTAAAGGAGACATACACCTGAATCACAGATAAATGGAATGCTGGCAAATATACTTTAATTTATGACTGTGGTTATTTTTTATGTTAGTTGTAATTTCAATAGATATATGTAATTGACAATGTCCAATAACTTCTTTTTTTCAAAAATTTCTTGTGCTTTTAAAAATTCTTTTTGGGGGGTCTATTCTTGGGCTTTTATTATCTCCAGTCTTCTTGGCTATGGAGAACCATAATCTAGTGTTTTCTGGAATGTCACTCTTTCAAGAAAAATGCAATATTTCAAATGATTCATTTAAAGTAACATTTAAATATACAATTTTGCATGTGACTTACTAATATATTGATGACCTGATTCTCGGTGTTTGGATGCTATTTTTTCTGCCTTTTTAAGCAGTGAAGAACTTTACTCTTAGGAAAGATGGGACTTTCCTAGTCAAACTTCTCCTAGTTCTTGTTTATCCCCTGTAAATGTAAATATATCACAATAGGGAAAATTTCTCCCTTCTCAATTCCAGAATTTATAGCTCCAACTGCAATTCAATTTCATTGTCTTTGGATGGGAAACGATACTTAAGAAATTGGGCTTCTCTGAGTGCATTAATGACGGAATATGTATTTTCAAGGTGAGCTACAGCACAGATTTCAAGACTGTTGTCTCTCTTGGAAATACTAAATAAGCAGTTTCAAGGATGAATAAATAACATAGAAGACATGTCTACTTGAAGGTTGTTTCTTGCCCTTTCTTGAACTTTGCTTAGACAGAGCAGCCCCAAGTTTTGCATACAGAGAGTTGGAGAAAAGATTTAACAAGATCTCACTGAAAAACAATGACTATTTTCAAACAGAAAACGTACTAAAACCAAATGACCTAGTTTTTGGTGGGGGGGGCAAGTGTATGCTTCACAATTTACAAACATGAATTAATTTTTGTTGTTGTAGTCATTTGTGTTTAGTCTACACTATTTATATATATTTGGTAAAAGGCATGAATTTCCAAATTTTGTTTTATGGAAGAAACAGACTTTTGGAAATGTGAAAGAGGGCACATTGTGTTCACACATTATGATGTTCCCTGTTTCCCACTGTCAGTGGCTTGTTATTGGTGGCTTATTCTCATTTTGTCTAACCTCAGAGGAGAGGAGGCTTCTTTTTCACCCAGACTTTTTGCTCCTGTGTTCTCCATTAAGAAACCCCACAAACACTTGGAAATAGGTAAACAAAGGACTGAACCCCACATGTTTGGTTGCAATACAACAGCAATGGCTGTTTCCATATGAGGCTTAGTCTATTCGTAGGCATTATGAAGAAGACGTCATAAATAGCCATCTTCCCCCAATTCTATGAATGTAGTTCAGCTTGAAGACTAAAATTCGAGTTTTGGGTGATCGACAACACTTGATTGATTGGATTAAATTCTGCCTTTCAAGATTTTACAATTTTTCCCTAGGAAGTTTATTCTTGCATAGCTAAAAATAACAAGTGTTAGGTTAACAATATATTGATTGGCAGAACCAGGTGTTAGTCATGTCATAAAGATAAACTTCTTTCCATTTTTCAAACTTATGTCATTTTGAGATTGCCTAATGTGTGCAACAGAGCCACCCTCACTCCTCCATACCAGAAGAAAGCTTCCTGTTAATTTCTCTGGCTCTCCTATGCTCACACATTCTCCCAGGAGATGAGCTGTTGAACTGGGTCCCTAAACATCTGCTTATAGGCTTTATTATAGGTTTCTAGGCAAGAGAGAAGCTGCAAGGCAGAGCTGGGCTGACTTGTTGGCTAGGAGGCAGCCTATGCATGGTAACTGGCAGAGCAGATAGACATGTGTGCCCCTAAAGTAGCCTATGAAAGTGAAAACATCCACTGTTAAGAGCCATGAATAGACTAATAAATGGACCAGGGAAGCCAAGTGCAGAGACCTAGGAAGTCAGTTATAGGGCAAGAGTTAGCAGCAACTGTGTGAGCGATCATTTGCAATACTGTGCCTTTGGGAATTTTTTAAAGTTTTCTGCTTCGGGGCATCTTGGTGGATCAGTCAATTGAGCATCTGACTCTTGATTTAGGTTCAGGTCATCATCTCACAGTTCATGGGATCAAGCCCTGTGTTTGGCTCTGTGCTGACAGCATGGAGCCTGCTTGGGATTCTCTCCCTCTCTTTCTGTCCCTTCCATGCTCATGTGCGCATGTGTGCTCTCTCTCCACCCCCCACCCCCCACTCTTGAAATGAAGAAAATAAAGCTTAAAAAATTAAAGCTTTGTGCTACTTTTGGGACTCCAGGACAAGTTCTTGGAAGTAAGCAGGGCAGTTTTTATTTTTCTCGTTGATGGATAAGGTTAAATGGCTTCTGTAATTCAATAGTGAATTCAGAAAAATCCTGAATTTAGACTATTTCAGGAAGATAATAGGTTTAGTATGATTTCACAATGGATGAGAAGCCCCCTACACCCTAGGAGCCAGAGAGAGGGATGGTGGAATGATACAGGGGTATGAAACCCTCACAAGAGAGATGGGACAGAGGTTACTCAAGAATTTACAATACTTCATAACGTGACTGAGTGTTGCTCCCATGATTATTTAGTGACTAAAGTGCCATTTCCAGGCCTACTCCATACAGACTGTAATTTGTCAGGATTTGCACACTTAATGTTGTATGGGAAACCAAAAATTTGAGCCTTTTCTGATGAGAGATGCTTAGTTAATTGCTTTTACATTTTAGTAGGTGTCAGCTTCCCTAATGAAACATAGTATACATGCCCAATTATGGGCAATTACCACTTGGGAATGGCTGAGACTATTTCTTTAAGAACACATCTTCTTAAGGAAATTAATCAAGAGCTCCATGTGGTATATAGGAGAGAGGATGGGATTTGTGTGAGACAGGTCTGGGTTTGAATCCCATCTCTAACTAACCACAGTACAGAGGACACGTCCCTTCACTGAGCCTCAATTTATTCAGCTAATAATGAGAATAATATCCACCCTTTCCTGGGGTCTTGGGAAGACTAAAGGAAATGAAATTATGTTTATTAAAATCAGTTGACATTCAAAAAGTAAACTCATCAAGATGAACCCATTGGGTCACATTCTGTAGGTAAGATAAGACTCTCAGATAGCAGATGCCATGATCTTAAGAGATGGACCATCATACCTTTCTGGATATATTCGCACTGCAAAAATTATTAACACTGTGGATTCATTAGAAGCCAAATTAAGCTGCTTTCCCATGCCATGCCACTGTCACACAGGATGCATGCTCTGGGCAGATTTCACGCATTTTTGTCTTTGGGTTGGCAGAACTGTCAAATGCCAGTTTTGAAAGATGAGGCTATCTACAGATGCTTGCATAACACAGTTAAGCAGAGAAACAAAAATAAAAATATCCCTTGGTCATTTACTGTGGGCTGAATAGCTTCTGTTCATGCTCTCAAATGCACTCTCCACCCTGCTCCCACTGCCCTGGGCCCAGAGAAACACATCTGTACAACTCCATCCTGGCCTCCTTGCCTTCTGGTTTACGGCTGAGCTCTGTTAATAGGGATCGGCGGCAGAGATTGGGAGCTGAGAGTGAGTGAGTTAGGGGTATTTAAACCCTTTTCACGTTATGCAGACATAGAATATGACAGTATTTATGTGGGTTACTAGAGTAAATGCATAGCAACCCATAGCTAAATTGACTGGCGCAAGCCCAGCCTGGTGTCAGGATGCTGAGGGGAATTACTTTTAAGGACACCTGTAACCCATTCGTGACACACTGGGGCATTGCCTTAGTACACCTCAAATTGCCCATGTTCACAAGATGTGCTCAGTAAACTTCCCATAGATGTGAATGAATTTTTAATTCATAGTAAAAACTCAAGATTTGTTGTATAATTCTTGTTTGGTTATGACTGAATTATTCCCAGCCCTTTACTACTGCATATAGCAATTACTTCCAATAACTATATAGAAGTGATATGTCACGGTTGATGCGAAACTCAACTGTAAAAGTAAATATGATCACACATGTAAACAGTTGCTTCAGTTAAACACAATAGCACCATGTTCACTCTTCATGTGTACTGCATCCTTAAGAACAAATCAAAAGCAAATCATGCAGTGTTTACCGGGTCCCTTCTCACAAGCTCTCCGTTGGGTACTACTTCAACCAGGTGGATGATGATAATCATAGAATTCAGAATATAAGTCAGAAACATGTTCTTGTGCAGAGTTACCCTTTGGCAGCCAAGGTTCCTGGAGGAAAAAGTAACAGAAAGCATTAACCAGTGCCAAAAATATTGACATACCTGGAAAAAAATTTTTTTGGTAATATTTGCCTTATTTCCTTTAGCAATAGATGAGAGACATATAGAAATAAGTGAGGCTGGTCCCATCTTTAAGACTCATTACTACTTTTCTGCCTGATTTTTAAGAACAGTTTTCTAGTCACGGTAGCTCATAGTTTTCAGTCCTCAGGGTGACTTCATACAATAACTGAAAGAGTGAGTGATAAAATCACTTTTAATTATACCAAATGTCGTGAAATTAATTAAGAGAAGGACTCTTACAAGAGAAACCATTAGGGTTTGGAGTGTGCTTCAGATGAAAAGTCGAATATTCATTGATGTAACCAGGCAGAAATTGTGTGGCAAATGGGATAACAGAGCATGAAGTCAGAACCAAGGCTGCCCTTGACAAAGTACTGAATCTGTGTCCTTGACCCATCACAGACACAGACTTTATTAAGTCTCCGTCATTCTTCTCTTTTGCTATTTTTTCCAACGTCTTCGTATTTCTCATATTCCAACTGGAATCAACTCTGTGGTTCTCCCTTTCCACATCCCCCTGATGGTGGAGCTCAGACACAGGCACAGAATTCTACATAGGCTCAAATTTGATCTCATTATAAGGCATATTGTGGTTTGGATCTGATGAAACCCATCCACGTACCACTGCTTGTTGGCATAGCCATTTCCCACCTTTTGGACACTAAACAATTTGTTGGAATTTTCATTCCTTTCTCCTCCATTTCATAAGCTTGTACATACGTATTTGTGTGAAGATCACATAAATAAACATTAGTTTGGATATCCTATTCCGCTTTTTGATGCAAATGGAGAGAGTCCTGCAGGATGGCTATAACAAAATTGGAATGATTATCCAAGAGGAATAAAAATCTTGCATTTACCATAACTGATCCAGTCAAAAAACATTTAGCATAATGTGAAAATCTAAAACATTCAATTAATGATGCCAATGACTGATCATAGTAATTATTCCTAATTCATGGAATAAAGTTAGGATTCCAGGAATTTTGAAAAGGAAATTCTGGGGAAAGATGGAATATGAGAATGGTCTGGCTTTACTTTAACAATGCTTTCCTAAATTTCGAATCAAAAGAAAATGCAATTATCTGTTGTAAAAAGTCGATTTAAGTAATAAGGGCATCTGTTAAAACATATTTTGATTATTGTAACTACATCTTTCAACATTCAGGAAGCACAACCATTAGTAAGTAGTTAACACAGGATATCTTAAATTTTTCAACTTGCTGAGCAGGGATAGAATGCAGAACTTTATATCCAGGAAGGGTTTAGAGAAGAACTTAAACACACGCATGTGCGCACACACACACACACACACACACACACACACACACACAAACACACCCCTGTACTACTTTATTTGACAGCAGAAAACTCTGTTAAATAAACCAAACATAATTGGTTCTATAATAGTACTATAAAAGTAGGTTGCAAATTTAAGGCTTTAAAAAGAAAAAATTACTTATGGGAAACATCATACCCATTTATACTGCATAAACTCTTCAATATTGCAACTGGTACATTAAACCTGTGACCTACCATTTTCCATATAGTCATAATAGCATTTCATAATTCTTCTCACTGGGGGGCAAATATCTGTGGCCTCATTACTGGATTCTGCCTGCCTTAAACCAACGACACTTGGCATTATCCAGAACTAAAGAGTATGGATAAATGCATCACACGGTGCCGCTGTTCTCATGCCTGGTTTTCTTCTGATCAGGTAGAGTTCAATAATCTGCTGATATACAACATTAGTTTAAAGGACTGGTTAATGCTCAATCTTCTGTGTAAACCAAAAATCGACTTCTTCTACTTCTAGCTTATTACTCCCTGGTCCTTTTATCCTTACTTTATTATTTTTTTCTCTTAAGACCACCTTCTGACATATCATATATTTGTTGATTGCCTGTTATTTTCTCCGTTTCTTTCACTAGAGTGAGGGTGCTAAAGGATTTGTTTTGTGCACCTAGAACAGTGTTTGACACCTTGTAGGATTGATACTCATGTTTTTTAATTAAAAATCTTTACATAAGAGCAATTTCCTTCTTCAAGCAGTGGCCAGTAAATAGTTTTCCAGTATATCAGAGAATTACATTAAGTGCTAGATTGTGTAATATCTTATACTTTGAATCATACTGAACATTTGCCAAGTTCTTACTATAGGTATTAACTACCTAATATTGGACAATATGCTGTTGTTCAACAGTAGCTAAAACCTGTATGTGGTACGGTGTTAATTATATAATGAGAAAATGAAGGTTTAAAGCTGGATAAACTATTAGACTCCAAAGGAAGAATATGACTACTATATAATAAGAGTTTGTGTCTTAAAGTTTCAATATAATTTCTGCTTATTGAGTTAAAAAAATTTTATTACACTTACTTGACAACATTTAAACTCAGCTTTTTGAAGCAAGTTAAAGTTACTTTAAATTTATTAAAATTCCTTCAGTAATCTAACACATATCACTGTGTACCCATTTAAAAATCCAACACACATTACCATATGGTTCAGACCTTTGGTAGATACTAGGGATATATGGATGAACAAAACAGCCTCTGCCTTCAGAGACCTTATATGCTAAATAACTGTTTATTTACTCTTATTATGATTACTGCTCTGAAGGAGAGGTATAGGATGCTAAAGAGGGTAACTGAACTTAACATGAGTAATTATGCGCTCAATTGTTCTCAATGCAAATATCTTGTTGCTTGAATGAACATGATCTGTCAGATCTGAAAGGTCTTAAGTAGAAAATAGCACAAACCTGATGTTAGCTATACTTCATTCCTCTTGATTAAAAGAAACAGTTATTTAGATAGACAGAACATTGCTTACTCTTTGCAAGACAAGGAACCCTAAGTACTATAGATTCTCTAATAGCAGGAGGATAAGAGAACATAATTGACATCTGTCTTGGCCCAAAGTGTCACTCAAATGTGAGGAAGAGATAATGATTTACCTAGGTATGAATCTCAAGATGTCATACTTTAAGACTAAAGCTAGATGTTATTTTCATGGTTTTAGCTTACTTGGGGTAAATCTGCCACACTATTTGTTTCAAATAATTGGGACCCTATGTAGGTATGTGTGTGCTCTTGGGGAGCTTGTAGTCATATGAGAAAGCATTTATATTTGCCTTGAGTTTTGCATATTGCATAAAACAGTCTGATATCAGAGGATAAGGAAGAGCAGTGTTCAGTCCTTTATAAGACAGTGTAATTATAGTCACATTCAAAGTAAATGAGGAAAGACGCAAGCAATAAAAAAAGTAAAAGTTGTTTTGAATTTACTGATGCATGAGAAAATGTGCATTGGAATAACTGTTGTGATTAGTACAAGGAGTCATATCTTTCAGTGTAATGCTAAATTTTTCTTTACCTGGCTATCATATTTTGTTCACAATAGACCAGACAAGTGAGGAGAAGGGGAGGGAATCATGGAATGGACTGCATTAAAACTCCTAGAAGAATCTGAAACCCAATACTCTTTATATCTTTCCCCTCTGACAAGAGACTTTATACCTTTGGATTTAGCACAAAATCTTTATCCTTAAGGAACTCCCTTTTGATCATAATTCTTGCTTCTTTTCCTACTACCACTATTCTATGAGTGAACAGTTTACCAAGATATGACTGGCAGTTATCTTTTGTGTCCTGTTGTGTCAAGGGTGGGTTGGGAGAAAGGAGGTTATCTTTGGTGCCATTGATTTAGTGGTTTCTTTGGAGCAATAGGAAGGCAGCTGGAGATGTATCATAGTGGATGCTATAGAAGATAAAGTGTTATCTATCCATCCACTATGTAGATGTGACAGAATAATAGTGAATGCTGATGAGTAGAGAGGAATCAGTATTGCTTCTGGAAGGTCCCAGTGGAAAACCTCCTTTTGTGCTGATATGGCCAATGTAATGTAATGTAGACAATGTAATGCAATAAAGACCCCCCCCCCCATCTTCCAACATATATCTCTATTAACTTTCAGGCAAGAGTAATTAATATTCAAAATTTAACAGTAAGTAAGGCATGAGTATCAGGCAGTTAAAATGGATGACAATGAATGTTCTATTACTGTGCTTTCCTGAGAAAAAAGAGTTAGATATTTAGTAATTTAGGATTCTTCCACAGACATGTCAATTGATAATTCTAACTGGAACTGATGGGATAAGTGAATTTTATTGCAAACTTGCTTAAAATGGTCAGGAAATGCACACAAATAAATGTCCACTTATGTGGCTTTCTCAAGCCTGTCTCCCCTCAGGGTATCTTCATCTTAACTCTCTTGTTGACATTTACTATTGGCATGTAGTAGTGAGGAGTCTTGCTGAATAAATTTGATGTTTCTATTTAATCCCTCTCCATACTGTTGCTCCTAACTATTTTTCCTGCAAAGAAAATGAGTATATATGAGTAATTTCCCAGATTTTTAACAGCTACGTATTGGCAGTTTCACAGCCTCCCGTGTATTTAGTGACTTTAAATTCCTCTGCAGGCTTTCTTAGCCTGCTGGTTTGAGGAGGACACCTGCAGGGTTATTCCTTTTTATAGATCCTATAAGGCACATTTGATGAGTTGAGAGTGAGTTTCAATGGGATGATTATGAATGGGGCATTAGGTCTGAAAAGTGGGGCTGGGTGTAACTTCTCATTTTGGTTTCATGAAATTTTTATGAAATTGATTGTTTGGATTTTGCAAAATAACTCAACCCTGGGAATGTGGAATTAAGCAAGGGAATTATGATTTTTTTTTTTTGCTCAGGTTTACACAGATGATGCATCTTAAACTCATAAATCATAGAAGCTTCCACTGTAATATGAAGTAGAGACCTTAAGGGTGATGTTGAACATTGAGAACAATTTGGGGAAAATGTTGCTAATTAAAAGATAAAATCCAATGATAGATCAGAACTACCTTCTTTTAATATTTATGAAATGCAAATGTAAAGAAAAAAATCTGAAGATTCAGAAACATACTTTAATTTTAAGAAAAAACACAAATGCCCTGGATATTTTTAGTTTGAGCAGGTTTAAGATAAAATTAAGAACAAGTATAAAAATCATGTGTGACTGCTTTTAGATCTGAATATTTGATATCTCAGCATGTGTGTTTTTCATATCCTATTTGTCTCTTGTTGTATGTGCTTTGGAGAACAAGCTATTTCGGTTTATGTCTTCCCATTATCACACTCAGATTATAAATCCATAAGAGCTGGTTTTCCTCCCAAGATTAAAGTTGCTGTTTGGTAGGCTTTTGGAACTGAGAGATAGTAGGACAATATTAGGTGCTTTCTAATCAATCTGCCCCCAAATTCTCTCATGGGTTCAGCCAGATTAATTGTGTTCTGGGTCTAACTGGAGCTGAGAAATATTTTACTTTACTTATGTGCTGTACTTTTAAACACCCATCTTCAGTGGCTTAATACAGCAATGAGTGTTGAAAGAATACTGCTATTTTCTTTGCTGATTTGGCTCTCACATCCTATCACTTATTTAAGTGACTGGAGAAATAAAGAAGAAATGTTCCCTGGACATTTTTTATCTTTAAACTCCTGAATACACTTATTAGTTTCACCATTACAAACTTGGGGGCTTTTTCTTTCAATTTTTTATGGTTACATTAAAAATTTTAAAGGTGAGACTTTTAGTTACAGACTTTTTAATCAAAGTTGTATGGGAGCTATGATGATGTATTTATTCACCGTGGTCAAGTGCAGTTGAAAAATGAATAGACATTCCAAGATTAATCATGCTGTGTGTTTACTCTGTTGTATTCTGATCATTATAATTGAAAATACTCTTCTATTCTAATTCTAGTAATTGATCCCTTATGTCTTATTGCTTTGTTTATATCTTTCTCCTGTTAGACCATATATGGAAAGAGCTCATTCTGTTTATTTAATTTATTATTTATTTATTGTTATTTAATTATTATTATGCAGTTAACAAAAAATTGCTATTCAATTACGTTCCTTTGTCAGAATAAGAATCTTGACTATATAAGATATAGACATAATATGATAATGGTATAAGATAAAGGCAAAGATTAAAAAGGATCAAGGAAAAAAATAATAGTAGTTGTGTTAAGGGTGTGTTTACAGGTGATTCCCCCCCTTGGGTTAGGCTTCTTTAGTATTATCATGATAATATTTTAACAAAAATCAAATTAAGATTCTGTTATACTATATATGAATCACTGTATATTTAGTTACATAATCACATCTGTAAAGTGTGGGGGATTATTTGTAGTCTGAGCCTATGAAGGAGCTTTTCTTTACCATTTATATAATACCACTGCAACTAAAAAAAGTATTAGTTGAAGGAGACAGCCCTGTAATGTAGAAATTAGAATTCTCATGAAAGGGTAATGTAGCGCCTCCTGCCTTTGATTTAAAGGAACTACACTAAATTTAGGATGTTTCTAGAACTGACTTTAACTTACGTTACTATCTCACGTGCATTATGAAGTCATTCCTGAAAAAAACAGATTTAAAGTTTCAAATTCTCCATTAATACAAAATCAGTAGTTATACCAATGTTTTGTCATATATAATGCAATCAAGTACATAGACACAGCCTTGGAATAGAAACCTCATTGGGATTTTACTCCTCACAGTGTCTTAGGAGATAACTGTGGTGGATGATGCCAGGTTTGCAAGGGCAAAATACTGACACTTGACTCTTCTTCCAGAGATTCTCCTTGGTCTTGGATGAGTGAGTCAAGGCCAGAAGGGAGCCTTATCTTCCTTCTCTGACTAAACACTATCATGGCCTCAGTAGACACTTCTCCACCGGCCAAATCCACCTGTGATACAGCTCATAATTAGGCAAGGTGCATTTGAACTTCTGGCCATGACCTCCATATTTTAGGATGGGGGTAAAAGAAGGAAGAAGAGCCTCTCCTCAATACTTCCTGCAACCTTAGCGATGGTAAGTGGAGCCTTTAACATGTTAACAGGATACCTATGGGCTCACAGGACTGTTTCATTTTGGGAAAGGCATATTGCCTTTGAGAATTATACGATTCCACCTTATTTTTCTCAGAGATAGGATTAAAAATGGTTTTAATTAATTTTATTTTCCTTGCTACTTCATGACTCTTGGTGGTGCATTTCTCTTGTGATTTGCAGAAGATCACCCTTCCCCCAACTCTTGCAGAGTTAACCATTTATTTCAGTACCTTAAATAAGAAAATAAAAAGCAGATGCTATGAGGGTACTTACTTGAAAAACACGAAAATCCCCAGCGAAATCACCAAGGTGAAAATCGACAAAGAATGACCCACAATAGCCAAGTAGTACAGGACATATGCGTTCTGCAACAACAGCAACAACAATGAAACAGTTATAAAAATAAACAGGCAAATAAGTGATAATAGAGGAGGGAAAATAGTTTCTATTTTTAATATAAGTGTAATTCAACAATTGTTCTCCTTTAAAAATATCTAAAATTATAACATATTTCAGAGAAATTATATTGAATTATAATATTTGGGGTTAACAGGTTAAATAATATAAGATTATCAGTTATACTAGAATTTGCATGATGTGGTGGGAAGAATGTAAGACTGGATTCATCAGAGCTGTTCTTTACTCAGAGTATTAGTGATTAAGTCTTTGTGTGACTCTCATAAGTCAGCCACTTCACCCCTCTAGATCTCAGTAGTTTTTATCTGTAAAATAATTTGGTCAAACTAAATGATTTTTAAAATAATTACATACTACTTATAAGAAACATAATTAAATATTGGGATACAGAAATACTGGACATAAAAGGATGGGGAGATGATGATCTAGGTAAACACTAACCACAAGAAAATGGGTGTAATATCATATAGGTCCAGAGCTCAAGTCAGAGAGATAAAACAATTTGTAATTTCTATTCACCTAATAATATCAGTTCAAACCACATAAACATAAAGCAAACGCTGACACCACTTAGTAATCAATAGAACACACAATACAAATGCAGTATAAATAAGTTGGATAACTTCTGTGAAGTTTTTTAATTCCTGGTAGAATGTGGCATTTATGTACAAATCATGACCCTTCTGCATTTGATTCTTGTCACTTTACTCGTGAAGAGCCTGATATTGAAGTACTGATTCCACTAACAGGCTCTCAAAGCATGCAGAGTCCTTTGTTTGGTTAAATGCATTATTGCTGGACAGAAACAAATATTGCTTTTCTAGGAGTTTGAATTTCAAAATGAACTAATCAACATCTCCTGAATTGTGGCTGTTCACCACTTGACTGGGTATTTGCATATTATTTGCCATTTTCATTGATACTACTCTCCTAACAGAATGCTTTTTATCTTTGCAGAAATGATAATTAAGGTTGGAGTCATTGGTTTATATCTAGAACTTATGATAAAGACTTCAAAATAGCCTATAAGCCCCTTCTTAGGAAGTATTTAGGAATCTTTGCAAAAAAACAGATACTCAGCTGCTGTCTTTTCTCCCACCAATTCATTTTCTGGCTATTTTGTTCACTTTACCACTAGACAAAACCAGGAGTGGCATTTTCTAAGAGTTCTTCCTTTTAAATAGTTCACCATGTAGAATCCCCTTGTCATTGAAAGTACTGTTTTTAATTTAGATATATGCTCATGCCCCATCCTCTGTCACTATTTTATTTTTATCTCTGTATATTTTTATTTCTAAGAAAATTTTATATAATTGATTTTCTTTCAGTTGCCTCCAGACTACTTTAAAAAATATTTATTCTTTTGAAATAAAGTTGTCTAAATGTGTAAGATTAAACCAACAGCTCATAATTTAGTTGCCATTCTTGGTGTCCTTCTTAAGACTGAGAAGTGCTTTTTTTTTTTGTTTAATAAATTCTAAGATTCTTTCTTCAAAACAAAAAAAAAATTTTTTTGCCTGTATATAGATGGAAGATTTGTTCAAAGAATTTCAATCATTATGTTAGGTGCCCAGAGGGGAACATTTACTCTTAAAATCCTTTCTTTCTATCTCAGATGTGGTTAGAATGAGAAGGTCAAATATGGCAGCCTGAAGAACTACTTACTTGGATATGTACTCCTTATAACAATTGAGTTAACAGGATTACAGTTTTTTCATGTAAAATCATAATTAACACTCATTCAGGTATTCCTTACTTGGTGACATGTCATCTCAGTCAGACCTTATTACGTAAATAGCTCTCCATTAGGATGTAGACATGCATCTAATTCTCAGAGGTGACTGTGCAATTTGTAAAGCGGTAACCAGCATTGGTGCCCCCAGCCTACGCCTGTGACAAGATGTCCTTCTGGTCTCTAGTCAACTGGTCTCAAGGCTACCTGTTCATCTTGCTTGTTTTTTGCTGTTGTTTTGTTTTTAATAAAAGGAAAATTTTCTATACTCCTAAATCTTCACTGTAGCAAACAGAAGCACTGATGAGCTTTTAGCTTCCAACTCAGTAATTATTTAGCATGCAGGCCTATCTTTGAAGGAAACAAAAGGTTTCTACTGCTGTGTGGTTAAACACTGACTGTTTCTCCCAGCTCAGTGGGAAAGAGGAGGCTGATTGTGGGTTTAGTGATTTTTTTTTTCAGATTTCTCATGCATTTGGAGAGTAAGTATCTGGGTTTTTCCCATTGGCTTAAATGTATCCAAGCAGAGATGATACTAAAAATATTTAACAGGCAGTAAGACAAAAGTACTTCCACTGAAAATAATCTAAACTGCCACACCTGTATCTATAGGCTGATGGGCAGCCCCATTCTAAGGGTTCCTTCAAGCCCTGATAGTAAAACTCTAACTGGCATCTTGGGGGCAGGGAAGAGGGGAAACTGTCACTTTGTGGCTTGAGGAAAAACCTCTAATTTTGGAATTTTTCTCACAGAAGAGACATCTTAGAGAGTCCCTGGAAATGCTGCCTAATGTCTGAATGGGGGATCCCATCATCTTTCCCATGGACACTATTTGCCTCATTATAAATGGCCTGATTCTATATGCTCATGGAACTCTTTGACACCACGTGCCAAAACAAGAAGTAGAATGTCATTTTTTTCTAATACTACTTCATAGAGTCCCTAGAAACTTACAGGCCATTATCTGATTTCCTTCTATAAAATAGGTTGGCTTCTTGGTAGCAGGTGTTTCATAGTGATGCATATATTTCTATGTAAAAATAATGGCATTCTCACCCAATACAGAAATTTGAAATAGAACCTACCTTCAGTTTCTCAGGAGTGAAAGCATTACACATAGTATAGTTGGACCAGGTTCGATTGTTCTCAGGATGTTTATACCAAACCCCTTTCTCATCACAGTATTTTGTAACCTTTTCTGTTAAGGAAACACAATTATTACATTATTATCTCAAACTACCAAGAAGGAAAAATAAAGCTTAAAAGCCATGCCACAGTGTTAATCACTTTATATAACTTGAATGTGAATATAGGTCAATGGAGACCATCATGAAGATGTATTATGCACAATGTTTTAGCATGCGTTGTCTCATTTTATCATCAGCGAAGCCATGTGAAACGGATGTTGCTATATCTCCATTTTGTAAACAGGAAGCAGAGAGTGAGAGAGGTTATAGAGTTTGAAAAGTCACTGGATAGTGGGTCAGCTAGGATTTAATGTCAGGTCGGTTGCACTAAAAAGTGCTACCTATACTGTACCTCATATTTTTTTAAAACCACATTACATTTCTGATTTTAGATAGAAACTATATGAGAAGAGCAAGACCACATCTTCATTTATATGCAATATTTATTTATTAGGTTGACTGTATGAAACCACAGTTTTTGTGAGTCAGATGGTCAAATATTGGCAATTTCATACAGTTAAATCCAAGAGAACAAAGAAGTCCAAAACTAAGAGGTGTATCAAGAAATAATTTTTGTGCTTCTCAAAAATATTTCATTTAAATCATCTCTTTATCCCACAGAGGGCATACTAGGGATGTGTAGATTTAGCCTTCGCTATTTATTTCTTTAACCATCTCTCAGGTGATAGTGAAATTTGCTGATTTGGCTGGATTGGCATTTTAAAGATCTCCACCTTGCTATGGGCCAGGCACTGTGCTAAGCACTTTGCAGAATTATTTTCTTAAATGTTAATAATGACCCTTTAAGATGGGTATTGGTCTTCCCATTGTACACATGAGGAAACTGAGGCTCAGATAGATTGAGTAAATTCCCCATCTATGGCTAGCAAGTAGGAAGGCCAGGGATCAAATCCAGGTCTGGTCTGCTTGATTCCAAAGCTATTGTGCAGCTAGTTAACTCTGTATTAAGGCTCATAGTTCTGTGGGCAAGTTATCTACACTCCATTCAGTGACCCAAAGAATCATAAATAATTTGTTGACTGTAAAATAGTATTTAAAATCTAATCTGATTGGCTATACAAATGGAAGAAAAAATTATATTGAGTTAAATAAAATAGAAAATAATGAACAAATGCACATTGAAATGAATGCACTTGCCAAATTTAATCTGAGTTATTCTGACTTCCTCGAGTTCTCCAGAGTACCTCTACAATGCACTTATTGCCTTAGATATCATAAAGCAACCTCAAATTGGTATAATATGCAAATAGGTTTTACCAGTGTATTTAGAACCCTTACAAAATTTTGATTTTTGATAATTTCCTGGGAAAAATATTTTTGAAGCATTTTTCTTCATTGGCAAAGGCAAAGAGCTGTCCCACCTGTGGATAGACCTTTTATTGTATCACTTTTGGGGTTTTTTTTTTTTTAGCTCAGGATGTGGGAGTCTGAATCACATACTAATATTTGGAGGAAACTGTTATTGTTTTAAATACTAAGAAAACAATTCATGTAAAAAAAACCCTTATTTGTCTAAAACATCACTGAGATCTCATAATATTTAAAATAATTTTCTATCAGTAGTTATGGTTAGTCAATCAATATGCTAAGAGCTAGTATGAGAATTCTTTTATCTTTGGCAGATTTTAAGGGAAATTAAAAATTTTTAATTATAGAACTGAAACAGGTGCTATCAAATTAAACACAAGATTCAAGCTTAAAACTGTAGATTTGTTTGTATGTCTACTCTAACAATTATTTCAAGTGGATGAAAAAACACATTCTGCAAGCAAAAGATGTTTTCAAGCAACCTATGAGACTCATCATTGCTTAATGTAAATTTGTTAGAAAGTTAAATGGAAAAATTTTTAATTGTAAATTTGCTGAGATAGCCATTGGACAAAAACTATATAAAGAATCACCACTGAGGGGTGCCTGGGTGGCTCAGTTGGTTAAGTGTCCAAGTTCTGCTCAGGTCATGATCTCATGGTTTGTGAGTTTGAGCCCCGTGTTGGGCTCTGTGCTGACAGCTCAGAGTTGGCTTTGGATTCTGTGTCTACCTCTCTCTCTGCCCCTGCCCTCCTCATTTTCTCTCTATCTCTCTAAAAAATAAATAAGCATTCAAAAAAAAAAAAAAGAATCACCACTGGACACAAACAATATTTCAAAAAAGGGTTAGCACTAATCAGCATAGAAAAATTGATATTGACAATTGGTCAATGATTTTGCTAATGTTATTTGTTGAAGCTTCTTGCAATTTTTAGAAAAGTGGCTTGCAGTGCAGCATCTTATCTTTATTATATTGTCAGAAACTAGCTTACTACTTTATCAAAATGAATACAATCTGTTTTAACAACATTATTTAGCTATGTAAGGCAAAATATATTCTATGGAGGAGGGAGGGGTGTTCCTCCTCAAGAAGTCCATTCCAATCATGGACAAGACTGTAGGAAATATTATTTTGTTTTGATGTCACTAAAGTCTGGATCTAAGCATTTCTTGCTTCTACCTGTTACAGCTATAAGAACTTGTCCTCCCCACCTGGCAAGTCTTTCAATATTCAAAGAAAGGATATGTCTACTCTAACTTCCCTTTCCAAACCAATCATCCCTATTTACTCACACTACACAGTTTGCTGTCCCTTCATAGTCTGGAGCCACTCTGCATGTGCTCTGATACTGGTATTTCCCTAAAATATTTTAAGTTTGGACTGCCCCATGAAGAGGGCAGCATGCTTATTTCACTTTAGATTCATATGGAGGTTTTACAGATGCTCAGCTCCAATCTCCAGAGATTCAAATTTGATTAACTGGAGAGGTAACCAGGCATTAGCATTTTTTAAAAAGCTCAGCAATTCCAAAGGGTATCAGGGTTGAGAATCATTGTCCTAAACCATGTTGACCATCTTGGCGCTGTGCCATTAATGTTGACTGAGTGACATTAAGATCAGGGCCTTAAGCACCTCCTTGTAAATCTGCTTTTTACATTCTAGCATATTCCTTCAGGCCACCAGCCTCTTTTGAATTTCAGTGCTGTTATTCACTCTCTCATGACCTGTCTTTTACCAAGCACTTTGTCTAAAATGAAATCTCTGTCATTTCATGAAACTGTTTTGTTTATCATTAAGGTGTAGCTTTGGGTCAATGGTAAAATCCTAAAGAATTTACGTTTGGTGAAATAGGTATTTTTAACATGTGTTTTTCTTTTGAAGTGGATTTGTCCCCCCATTGAGAAGGTTCTTTCTACAAACCAGGCTGATAAGATGGATCTATGCCTGGAAATCCCTGTTTTGCTGACCAAAAACTTGCCTTTTAGTCAGTAAGTATAGCCATTTTGGCAAGAGCCCATTGCTGCTTTGGAACTGGCCTTGTAGTCTCAGTTGCAGAAAAGCTCTTTGTGCCAATCAAGTTACTTCTAATGTAGTTGTCAAGTCAAGATTAATGAAGCATCATTTACTGGGAAGAGTCAATAAAAGATGGAAAGATTATCATCAAATAGCATTTAGTTAGAGTTTACAGGAATGTAGTGCTGAGCAGGGGCAGAGCACTAAGCCCTTCCTCTTTTCACAATGAGAATTTTCAGCAGTGGCTGGCCTGAACTGGTTTTTAAAGTAGTCCCCTGTAATCTCATTTTCACTATCTCTGTCTTACTGGGGTGGAACTTTGGATCTCATCCTTGCTAGATGCACGAAAAGCATCTCTCAAACATTGATACAGGGACAGACTAATTTCTCTGCTCTAATCTGGATTCCAGAGACTTTCTTGACTAGATTTTACCATTTGACTACTGTTTCTATCTTAACTGATGATCTCACTTTCGGTTTGTGCAGCAGTAAACTCTTGCCATTCATTATCAGTGAGTAAAGGGAAACAGATGGGCTGGTTGATCCCAAAAGATGGTAGAAACTCTGACCAAACAACTCTTGGAAAAATTTGAAAGTTAAGGTTGGTTTTTTCATACATAATCTCTTAAGCATGAAACAAACACTGATTCCTCTTCAAAATGCTAGTTCAATGAAGATCCTTCCTGTCAGGACCTTGGCATTCCCTTCCACTCACTGAATATTCCAACTCTCTTCCACTGAAACACTCCCAAAAGGACACTGAGGAAAATCGGCACTGTGAGGTGCGGAGGGATTACTGTGTTCTGTTATATCACATCTTGTTAAAAGGGATCAGGAGCTTGAGATGGAATGAACTGACTACCTGGGGCCCTGACTCCCAGCCAGCCAGTTCAACACCTAGAGCCACTTAAACACAGTCAGCAGACTGGGACTCAGGCACACCCAGGCACACTCTGCTCTCAGGCACAAACCTCACCTGTTAACTGGGATTTAAATCGTGTGTCTGTAGCTTAGTTTCAGCATATGGGTCTCTTTTATAACTAAGATTTATACTCCCTTTTCAGTATGTTAATCCCATATAGTATTTCATTAGGGCAGATTTTCTATCTAGTGTTTTGGAACAGAATTTTTCTGGCCCCAACACCTGCAGTCCCTGAAGCTAGGTGGCTACTGCTTTTTACTCCTCTGGTACAGTCTCGTCGGATACTAGGCTCTCCCTCCCATGGGCACAGCTACTTAGTGTATTGGTTGAGCTTTCCTGGTACCAGCTACTTTCTTAACTGGACTCTCTTTATTATTTAACACATTTTCATCTTGGCTATACATTTAATCACAAGCAGAACTTCAAAAGATCATGCCCAGGTTATGCTCCAAACTAATTATTTAAGAATATCTGGGGTGGTACCAGGCATCAGGATTTTTTTAAGTTTCCTAGGTTCTTAGCTAAGTTGAGAATCACTCATTGCTAACACCTACCCAAATCCATTCCCCTGATCCCCACGTAGCTAGTCTCTGGATTGAGGCTGTTATACAAACTCAAACATCTCTTTACACATTCCTTGCACTGCTCCTGACCACTAACTACCAGAGCATCTTGGATTCCAGATCTCCAATTTATTTGGATAGCTGACAGTTCAGAGATACATCTTGTCAGCCCTCTGGCTTCTCACTCCACTTGGTAGCTGGTACTCCTCGACCTTTATCCTGCCTAAGCATCCTGACCCAACTTCCAGTTACACCAGTGTGGCTAGATTAAGGCCTGAAGGAAAAACATGTCTTCCTTAGAAGGTTCTAAAGGTACTTCAATCTGCACAAGTTTGTATGGAGACTTAGAAATATTGCTTCCCAAATGCTTTTCCAAGACTGTTGCACTTACTTATATGTATTATATATATATAAGAGAGAGGGAGACACAGAATCTGAAGCAGACTCCAGGCTCAGAGGTTTTAGTACAGAGCCTGACATGGGGCTCAAACCCACAAACTGTGAGATCATCACCTGAGCTGAAGTCAGATGCTTAACCTACTGAGCCACCCAGGTGCCCCTGCATTTACTTACAAAGAGAGGGTTAGGTAAGAGCTCTAGGGACTTGGTACACTTGCAATTTTGTGTCAAATATTGTGTGAGTATAAAATGAGATAATATATATGAAAATGTTTTGAAAAGTTAAAAATGACACTCAATGAAAAGTATTCCTGTGTTACTTTTATAACTAAAATGAATTTGGTGTCACTCATTTACTTAATACACATTTATTGACTGTTTATGTTATGCAGGGCATGGAGCTGGGTATTAGTATGATCCATTATAACAGCATTAGTCTTATTTACTGAACATACTTTAATAATCTACTGTTGGAACAGAAATCTAGTAGATGTCTAGGTTACCACCTTCTGGTTTATTTTCCTTTAGACATGACAGTTTTATATAACTCTCTTTTTTTTAATTTTTTTAATGTTTATTTATTTTTGAGACAGAGAGAGAGAGAGCAGGGGAGGGGCAAAGAGAGAAGGAGACACAGAATCTGAAGCAGGCTCCAGGCTCTGAGCTGTCAGCACAGAGCCTGACATGGGGCTTGAACTCACGAACCGTGAGATCATGACCTGAGCAGAACTCGGACACTTAACCGACTGAGCCATCAGATGCCCCTATATAACTTTCAGTGTTATATAAAATTTCCATTGTGCATGCTATATCAGCCCAGTAGACCCGAACTCTAGACCAAGTATTTGCATAAGTTGCTAAATGTGACACAATTGAAAACTTAAGAACAACCGCATTTAAGTAAAACTTCACAGTTAAAAAAAATTAATTTAGGGGCGCCTGGGTGGCTTGGTCAGTTAAGCATCTGACTTCGGCTCAGGTCATGATCTCACGGTCTGTGAGTTCGAGCCCCGCGTTGGGCTCTGTGCTGACAGCTCAGAGCCTGGAGCCTGTTTCAGATTCTGTGTCTCCCTCTCTCTCTGCTCCTCCCCTGTTCATGCTCTGTCTCTCTCTGTCTCAAAAATGAATAAACGTTAAAAAAAATTTTTTTTTAATTAATTTAAAATTTTACTAAAATTTAATAACAAATATTTAAAATATATAAAAATTTAACTTTTATTTAGAATTTAAGACCTAATGTACACAACTGACCAGTAATGCCACTTAAAAAATAAGGAGAGCTTGTAATATTTGTGCAACTGGGTAATATTTCAAGTAAGAAAATTCTTCAGAAAATGCTGAAACACACAGAGTATGATTAGATAGATATCTTTTATATCTTATTTTCTTTTCAGAACCATGAAAATTCTAAAAGCAAAGCAAAATGTGAAATAAAAAGAAATATTTTACCTGATGGATCAAAGTCTGGAAAATAATCTGGGCAGTATTGATGGGACAGTACTCCAGCCGGTGTATCATCCCAGCACAGCCATCCATCCCAGGTACGGTTGCAATACGGACCTGATTATTCAGAAAGAAATTAACACTGTATTTGGAAAAAGTTGCAGAATCATCAGCAGGGATTTGACAGTGTTAAACAGGATCTATCTATTTAATAGATGGTTATTTTGGAGCTCTGGACATGCATATGGAAATATTAAAAAGAACAGCAACAACAACAAAATAAAGATATTCACTTTACCAACTCTTAATAGAGTTTACATTTTTAGAGGGTTTTCTCCATTTGTTCCTCAAAAGACATACATGTCATCTGTATGGAATCTTTCCTCTAAAATCTTTCCTTGAAAATGTCTCCAGAAATGCTGCAAAGAAATCTTGTGAAAGGTATATGCAGTATCACCCCTGGATCAGAGGCTTACCTTGAAAAAACTATATGTTTTTGTAACATATGGATCCTACTAGCCATTAACCTTCAAAGGGGTTGCCTTGAATAGTTCTATTCTTAATCCAAGGGTTTAAAATTCAATTGTTCAAAATTCCTGTGGGAGATGCATTTGTCCACAGTTAACAGGTCACACAGAAATCTAGTCTTATTATTTTAGAATCACACTTTGTTAGTAGCTAAAATAATGCTCAGTTTGAGTAATTTATGTATTTATCAGCATTGGGTCTTAGTGGTGTCTCACTGCTTTCAAAATTTAATCTACCCTAAAATGTGAAGATTGACCTCTATAAAGCTATTCAAAAGAATAAGCCTCAGGCTTTGAAGGCAGTCCAAGAGCAAAAAAAAAGGAAAGAAGGAGGAAAAAAGGAACGAAGGAAAGAAAGAAAAGAAGGAAGGAAAAGAAAAAAGAAAAAGAAAAAAAACAGAAAAAAAGAAAAGAAATCTTAAAAGAATGATCATAGCACAAAAGTTCAGCCTCCCAAAATGATTAAGACTGAAGTGAATGAAGGAGTCTGCTCTCGCTTGGTCTCTGAAAATAAATGTTGTGTTTCTATTGTTTCACTTGCTTCAGAAGAAATGATTTCTTTGGGCAGAGTTGCATCTAATGACTTTTCAGTTTCTTAAAAAACACTGAGACTACTGGAGACCGAAGAATAACATGTATCTATCTTTCTACTGTCTTGAGTTCTGTTTAAAAGAAATATTCTAAAAATAGGAAGTAGAAATTAAGTAGAAATTTAACTATTTAAAGGCAAACCATGTGTAGTAATAGAATATAGTTAACTGATATTCCCCCTCACCCCCAACACACACACCAAGCAGTGTTATCTTAGAATATACAAGGGTGTACAAGATCTTGTTGGGTCTTTTTAAATGTTTTAGGGGACAGGGAAGAGAACTGAAATGGATGTAGTAATGCTTGGCCATCACATAGCCCTCTATGGCTAAAAGAATAGGCTTGGCCCTGAAAATATTTGAACAGTCACATAGAGCATTCTAGAGAAGGTGACAGATAAACAATGCCTGCCTAGGAGATAGCTTTTTTCTAATTTCTCTGGGAACTGGGGCTAGAAAAGGAGAAGGAATAGCAATAGTTGCCAACGAATTGACAGTTAAGGGAAGATACTGCCTAATTAACCCAAAACAAGACAGGATTTTGACAGGATTCACCTGAGGCAAATTCTCTGCCCACCATTTTCCCATTCCCTTCCTATCATTTTCCAGTTCTTCTCCCTCACTTCGTCCTGCATTGTCCCTCCTTGCCAGGTGTGAATACTGAGTTATTGTAGTAATTTTGTCATAAGTGTAGATGTTAGCCCAAAACCAGTTGGGTGGACTTGAGCAAAGAAAGTAGGCATGTGTCCAGCATGAAATATACAAGCATACCATAGTTTGAAAACCACCGTTAAAACTGCTGGCATATTAAAACTAGTCAACACATATTTACCCACTGAAGCAAAAAACCTTTAATGTTGTTTGAAACATATTTGCATACATCTTTCTTCTTACCTTCTCCTTGGTATGGGGGTAACTGCTGCATGCGGTCATAGCATTTGTACTGCGCATCCGTCATTTTCTTACGTCCTAGGACGTAGAGAAATGGCTCGGACTTCATATTTGGAGGATAGGTGTCATTTGAAGTGGCAGGAAGAATTGGGGTTGGGTGCTGTATTAAAAAGAAAAATCAGTCACTTATAGAGAGCAGGAGCCGGTGTATACAGAAATAAATGAGACAGTCAAAAAGTTTGAAAACATTTTCCTTCCATGAGCAACAATTATATATGGTCTCCAAGTGGAATATTTTTCTTCATAACTGAAAAGTGTGTTTATATTTCATCTACAAATTCTACCTACAGATTTCATATATGCATTCTTTCCATTCACTACTGAAAATGTATAGCCCCCACTCAAACTCATGCACCTCTTTATCATATAAGATTGTTTTAATTTTGTTATCACTGTTAAGTTTAGAGGTAAACAAAACAAATAACCTGATTTCCAAAAAATACCAATATTAAATCAACTTTGCCTTCTTTGGAACTTCTAATAATCATGAATCATGTTATTAAAAATAGATATATTAGTGCAATAAGTAAACTTTTATATTAGATTCTTTCAGCTGATTTTTATTTCTGCTTAGATTACGTGCACTGCCAAAAATTCACTCCAGGTAGTCACAGAACAAACAAAATCTGTTCCTCTGAGATACTCTGCATTGGATAATTGGCTTTAATATCTTTAAATAGGCTTATTCAGCAGGTGACCTACACAGGATAATTTATTTTCACTGCTGGAAATCAGTGCAAATCTTAAATATTTCTCTTAGTGCTTCTGCACTTTTGGTACAGGCTGTCACTGGTCATGATCACAGACTGACAAATTATCCTAAGTCATGTTTATATACATTTCAATTTCTTTTGTGGCCATGATGTTTTTGGTAGTGCTTGAATCTGTGATTCTATACCCATGTTCTGCATAGAGACTTGTTCAGAGAAGACTGTAAGCTTCAGCTTGCACTGGCTTTTTCTTCTTCTGAAGTTAGAAAGTTACTCTCTTTCTATCACACCTGTTAAACACATTTTTTTATTTGGCCTTATTCTGTCTAAATTATTCTAAGATTGAAGTTTCCCCAGCTGTATTCATGCCAGAAACAGTGTTGCATACTTTTCTCTATTCCTCACAGTCTCTAAGGCAAACTCATTTTTATTAAGTTGACCTGTATACCTCAGGCTACTCGGAGTGTAACCACACTGTTTTCCAGTGTATGTCATTGTGTGGATGCGGCATGCTTTCCTATCAGATAGCATATCACTAGATGCTAAATTGTACAATGCATAATACAATAAAAATTCAGAGTGTACAGAGGGCATGGTGCAAGAATAGTCAGTTACCATTACAGATACAAGGTAGAATTTCAACTGGACTTTGAGTATATGCAGTGTCTACATAGGCAGAGAGGAGAGGGAAGGCTTTCTGAATGAAGGGAAAGGAATGCGTATAGGTCCCAAAGGTAGGAAATGGCACGTATGAGACACAGTAAGGAAACCATTGTTCCTGGAGAGAAGCATATTTGGGGGTTAGTAAGAAATGGAGTCAAGGAAAATAAGATAATATAGAGCCCTGAGAAAACAAATACAAAGTGCCTGGTGCAATGAAAGGCTCAATACATTTTAGCTAATATCATTAAAACATGACAATAAATTAAAGATGTACTGTAGGCTTTTGACCAGTGAAGTTTGTGAAAGGAAAATGTTAGTAAAATTCATGTGGTGGGCATCAGATGTTCACAGATCAGAGCTGGGGAGGGAGCCAGGAAGCTGAAGGCATGGACTAGAGCACTGCGTGAAGGAACAGGGAAGCACAACCCTCAGCACTTTCTCAGATAATAAAAACATATATTTGAATATAAGGACCGGAGAACAGTAATAGTCAAATAGCTCAGGTATTTTAACCTACATAATGGACAAGAATGGGAATACCTGAGAAGGGAGAAGTTACTAGGGGGAAGAACGTAAGTTCTCTTTTGTTCTTGTTTTGAAGGTGCCAGCAAGGCATCTGAGTAGAAATTGCTTGCAAACAGAAGAGGGTGAATACTTATTACATACTGTGATAACTCCAGATGGACACTTACTGTGGGTATAGTTGATACTACTCTTTAAATATTAGGATTGTTTCTAATTTTAATGCTTCTTGAATGTATGACAGAAAAAAAAGAGACATTAATGAACTCACAGAAATTATTTCAAATGTACAAATCCTTTACCAACATAGTTGAACACCATTCTGTTGTCATATGATCCTTCCCTACTGGTTTTAAGATCAACCAATCAGCAAATACTCATTGAACTTTATCAGCCAAGCATTATGCTAGTGCTGAGTAAAATAAACATAGATCCTGCCCTCATGGAGCTTACAGTCTAGCAAGAAAGATCAACATAAAATATTTCCTGACACCAGGAACTGTGAAATGTAAAGAATCATTAATAATTGAATGCTCAGTATTCCTTCAGGAATTGGAATGTGGTTTGGGAGTAAAAAATACATATTTTTAATAGATTTCATGTTAAAGGCTTCGTTGTGGATTATACTAGCCTACATTTGTATGAATGCATGTGGCTGTGTGTGTTTTAACAATCTGACTAAAGATCACATAACCATGGTCTTTAATAGATCATTGTATCTCCACAATAAGAGATATCAATTATAGGTTAACCTTATGCATCTATTTTAGATTCTTTGTAGCTCTATTCTTAGAATCTTTAATTGATGTGAGAATTATCATTTGATATATTATTTATTTATGGGTAATTTTCTCACCATATTCAAATGAAATTAGAAGCTGGAATGTGATGTCCGATATAAATATTTTCTGTCATTTATACTAGATGTTTTAGATGTTAGGGAGCATCCTGTTTAAGTTTGGCATTCTTTCCAAAAGTAACATTCTGAATTCTATCTTTAATGGACTGGGCAACCAATTAATAAATGTTCCTGCACTAGTTGGAAATTCTTGTAAGCCATGGGGAGTCATTATGTGCAAGGATACCAAGAGGAAAGCCTGGTACTTGTGTTTTCAATTACAGCATGATTTGTTTTAATGAAGTTTTAACATCAATAACAGTGTAGATATGACCATCTGAAAGAGTATGTGTATTTCATGTAGATGACAGGAGCATCAATCTTACCATTCTTGCAATATTGAAACAAACTCCAGTGAACTTGGTTTGGAGCTTGGTTCCATAGAGATTGTTTCAACACTGAAGGAATGAGAAATTAGAACTTCTGTCATAGATGAGACATAGTAATCTGAGTCCACTCCTTGTCTGGTTGGTGTGTGAGCAATGACTAGAATGTTTGCAGTGGTAACTGAATGCTTCAGTGACTTTCTTCTGAAAATAACATATATTTGAGGCATTCTGTCAAATATGTATATATAACAGATATGAAGATATAGACAGATAACGATTATATATATAATTCTAATAATGAAATTACTACTGCTTAAAAATAATACATATACAACTTTCATAAAGCTCATGAACATAGAAAGGTTTTGCTGGTGATTTTGTACCAATAAAAATGGCTAGTGAGGTGGCATAATTTTCAGCAATATAGAGACAAAAAAGAAGCAGTAGTGATTAGATAAGACTACCAAGCAATGTGAAACACTTAAAAATATTTTAGTTATCATAAGTATTATGTTTATATTATACATTTTGGCACATAAATATATTATGCTCAAATGAAGATAGAGATGAGATATTAAGGGCACATTGATGTTCTGGATAAGGATTCGTGTTCAAAGTTTTTCATACAAGCCATCTTATATGATTCTCCCAAAGCAAAACAAAAAACAACCTCTTAATTGTTGTCCTATGCAGCAGTTTAGCCGCCGTATATGTGATGTCACTCCTAAAGGTTCAAGTAAATGGCGCCACACATACGACCACCAAGCTGCCACCAATACCTGCAGTCCGTAGCTGAGACACCGTTGTTCTTTCAGTTAATAAATACTTTGCTTCCCCCACGCCAGTTACTGTTCTAGGTACTGGAGATTCAGCAGTGAACAAGACTGTCAAGGTCCCTGCCCCCATGGGGCTCACATTCTAGGAGGTTTTGTGCACACTAATCATGGAGTCCGGTGGAAAGCAATCTGGTTTGAGTGGACATGTACTCAAGCAATTCCTACTTTGATGTAAGACAATCTTCCTACTTCTTGGTTTCTAGAAGCACAGAGACAAAACAATTACAGGACCATTCTGTGTAGAGCTTTAAGAAATGGTGCATCACTGCAGTGGTTCAAACATAACGAATATGGGAACTCATGCTACAGTGCTGAAGGGAGAGATTCCTATTGATTGCCACAGACAGAATTTGTCTAAAAGGAACATGATTCCAGAATCCACAACTTGATATAACCAGCAGGATTTTGACGTCACCATCCTTAATACTGACAATGTACATGTTGGAATTGTTTGTAGTTTTCAGTTACTTATACTTTTCAAAATAATAAAGGATAAAACAGAGCTTTGTAAAGTGTTAACCTGGTTCTTCCAGGTAGGATCAGATGGTTGGTATCCTATGTTTTTTCTACTTAAGCATTATTTAAACAACAAAACTGCTCCATAATGATAAATTCCAAGCAAATAGGGGAATACAGATAAGTTACCAACAACGAATGCTTCTCAGAAGAATCTAGTTTTTCTATGTCTTCATCACTGTTGCTATAATTATCATCATCACTACCTTTTTTTTTTAGAACTCACTATGTGCCAAGCACTGTTCTAAGCCAATTGTACTATTATAGATAAGGGAGAGGAAGTGAGTAGGTGGTTTTGATTGATGTAAATTGAGGCTCATGGAATGTGGTGACCCAAACTGATACTTTAAAGACCGTTTGGAAATCAGGTTGGTAGAACTCAACAAATATACTGACAGTGATTTTTCACAATAATGTATAAAAAAGTAATATTTTATAGTAATTAAAATCAGTACCACTTTTTAAAATAATTTACTTTTCTTGAAGGAGTATCAGTGTGGAACACAATGTGTGTTTTAGAAGGAAACTCACATATCAAAACTTTTTTTATGGAAGAATCCTCCAAATCAAATATATGATCCAAATACAAGACAGAGAAGCAAATTTCTGTTTATCACAGGAAAGAGAGCACAAAGCCATTTAAGTGCCCTGTACAGTATGTTTACTAGTAAAGAGATGCCCACAAACCATAAAATATTTCTGCCCATGGCTCAAATATATGAAATTATTTTAATCTTTGAATTTTGTAAAAGTTTTGAATAGAATTGATCTACTTTAGTTTTTTAGCACACCACAAATTATCTGTAGTCTTTATAATAAAAAAGGTGGAAACACTCAAACTGTCTTATATCTAGTTAAAGTTACTTTAGTTTTTCTTCTGTCAATGTTTAATATAATTATATGCTTTATAAAATAAAATTATTTAGAGATATTTACATACAACTGATCACATAGGACTTAATTTAAGCTATAAAAATAACAATATCAATCATGAATAGAATATACCAATATTTCTGTAGCTATAGAATCTCATATAAAGCTTGAGCATTTACAGACAAAATAAAATGTGCTAATAATTTCTACAATATTCTTGTTCCAGTGTTTTTATTATATTTACAATGGCATGAAGTTACCTGCATTTCCAAATACCAGATTATTTTTAGCAAATTATGTTGTATTTTATCTAAAGATTATAACATGATACTTTTACATAATAAAATAGACTATACTTAATATCCAAGTAGATGCAAAAGGACTACATTGACAATCATACCCATAAACCACTTATTTGATGTATAACATTACAAAATAAAAATTTCCTTAAAAATAAGATTTATGTTTATGGAATATTAGTGATATTTTTCCCTGAATAATGTTAAAAGAAACAGTTTATACAAACTTGTAAGCCCATGACTACACATTAATTAACAGTGTAAATCCTGGAACCCTGGACTAGTTTTGTTTGCCTGAGTATAATAGGATCAGTTATTGACTGAATTTTATTGCCAGGTATAATTCATTGGCCAGGATAAGGATCAATACAACTCCCAATTTGTTTATGTAAAATTTACTCATCTCTCTTTCATGTGCTATGGAAGTTGATGTGATGGGGAGTTAACAAAGTTAACACAAATAAATAGGCAGGCACTGGTAGTATTTTCTAAGATAATTGCAGTTCTGACTACTTGCTAACCATTTAGGAAAAAACAATATAAAATTACAGAAATTGGGCATGATTTACAAGGCTAGAGAAAGAGTTATGGAATGACATTGGTATGTTAAGACCTAAGATTCTTAGTTTTTTAAAAAAAATTTTTTTATGAGAAATGCATTTAAAATCAATAGCCAGACTGAAAGAGTTCAGATGTTTGAAAAAGACAGAAGCCTAGAAACTGGTTCAGATCCACATGTCTAAGATGAAAAACATTTTATCGAAGGACATTATTAGCCTTTGATGTTAATTTCCAAGATAATGTGGAGATGTCTCAAGTTAACGCTAAATTTTTATAAATAAAGCTCACATTTTTCAGTGAACTCTAACACAAATCTAAATTGTGAAAGTTGGGGGGGGGGATCTGTTAACAAAGTATCAAGGAAATGATAGTTTTGGCTTGTGGAATGTAGTTTTGGCAAGACCTCTCCCTGTGTGAGTGTCTACTCAATCACATGCTCTGTGTCAGCATTCTTGATTAACGTGGCTTAAATAATGTTTTACTTACATTTAGGAAGATGAAGAGTACCAAGCACCGGCGGGTCAGTGTGAACTTCATTTTTGGTTTTTGAAGATGATCTTCTAAGTCCTAGAAAAATATAAAAGTAACAAAGACATTTACATTAATATAGGTTTAATACTGACTACAGTCAATTTCCTTTTCTTGTCTTTCAGTTAGACTTGGAGAGGATCATGTCCCAAGACATTCTAAATAAATTCATGTAAGTAAACAATATGCTTGTGATGCAAATGCAGTTGCATGTTCCATTGCCCTTCCTTTCAGCCAGGAAGGACTGGTGTCTGGTTGTTGTCTAAAGTCCTCCTATTAAGAAATTCCAGAGCCACCTTTACATATCAGGATCAAAATAAAGGATTCAGAGAAATCAAGAGCAATCAATGTGGGCTTCAGTTAACATGTGGTGTCAGTAGAACTGTTGAAAATTTCAATGGAAACGTCCAGAAAGAAATCACTTCATTAGACATGAACAAATACAATCAATGATTTGTAAAGGATCACCTAGGTAATTTAAGGCAACTTTTATTTAAGCAGTCTTATTTAGAGCCTTGAGTATTTTCCTTTCCTACAGAATTTTCTACAAGCTTCACGTTGCTATTAAGAATAAATTTCTTCAATAGCAAGGATAGAATATGTCAAAATATTTTTCTTTCCTACAAAATTTTCTACAAGCTTCAAGCTGCTATTAAAAATAAATTTCTTCCACAGCAAGGATTGAGTATGTCACCTAACAGCTCACCATTCCTACCCAAAAGCATGTAATCGTCAGAAACATGCTGCTGTCACAAATATCAGTTTTTCATGACTGCAGATAATTTTACACAAGGAAAGATAATAAAAGAGCAAAAAAGTATATATGTATATTTTTCATCAGTGGGATTTGCGTGAAAACTGTATTTCACCTAGGGGTGAGTGGCTATGATCACATCATATATCTTACACTTACATATTCTGCTAGGTATGTTAGTATCTGCACTGTCTACCTAATACACTTGCTCCCCAAAGAGCAAAAGTTGTATTCCATTTACATATCAGTACTACAGGAAACTGAGAATGTAAAGTATAATTTTCAAGTGTCATCCTATATGCGGATTATTATTTATGGCTTGTGATTTACCTCAAGTCCACTAGTAAATTAAAAACACACGTGGGTGAGCTGGATTAGACATGGTCCCATTACAAGAAACTGAGCATTGGGGTGTCTGTGCAATACACTAGGTATGAATGATACAAGACATGTGCTAACACAACTATAACATAAAATGGGTAAAATGATTTAAAAAAATGGTACAAATACAGACCTTCATAAAAGGGAGAGCTTCTGAATAGGGGAACCAGGGCAGGATTTGTATTTTGACTGAATAGGATTTTGAAAAGCAAGACCTATAGGCAGTGAAAGCAGATGAAAACAAGATATGAAGATAGGCAAATTTAGGGGTAGCTGAAGAATAAGGAATACAATAGTTTAATTTAGCTGGAGCTTAGAGCTCCTCAGGAAGTGAAAATACAGCTAGAAAATTAGGGTCTGAGTACCTAGGAAATTTATTACCCAAACCATCCTTTCAGCACTTTATATGTCAGCTATACGTTTTCATCTAGGTACATACATAACCTGACAACCTTGCCTGATGCTAAACCCCTTTCAGATAAGAATTACGTTTTAGCTATCTTTATCTCTCACACTTCACATAATCACTTACACATGATTATTATTATTATTGATAATGATGGGGGTTAGTGGTCCAATGAATCAAAGGAAGCATAGAACTCTGTGATTTTTAAAAACTGCATCTTCTCTACATGACCACATTAACAAATCTGAATACTGTATATCTTTTTCCCTCTCCAATTCCTTGCCTTCCCGTGTCAGTGACTTGCATAATTATCCATGAATTGTCCAAAGGAAAAACCCAAATCATTCTTGATTCTGCGCACTTCCTTGTACCCAACATCTAGTCTCCAGGACTCCAATTCTGTCTGTGTTGGGTATCTTTTCAGACATGTCCACCCTTCTCCACTGCCTTAGTACAGGACTCTCTTTCTCATCAGGACCCCAAAACAGCCTCAGGATGTTTCCCTACTTTAAGTCTTGATCTCTCCAACCCATTGTCTATATTAAAATGAGTGTAATTGTATCTTCTTTCAGTGATTCCCTACAAACTTTAAGTAAATGAATAAAACCCTCAACTAGGACTAAAATATAGGGCCCTATTATAGCAAGAAGCACCAATATGATTGTGCTGAGAAATAAAGAAGAAGAAACTAAAGTTGTCTCTCAGATTGCTAGCTTGGATACAGAGTTAGATAATGAAGAAATTCAGGAAGGGGAAGTAGGTGAAAGAAAAAGAACTTTTGATTTGTATTCTCCTTTAATTAAAAATATTACTACCAGAATCTTGGATGAGTCTTATTTCCTGGGCTGAAAGGTAGGACTTTTGAAATGTACTGTGTGTACTCATGAAATTAACGCAGCTTTGCTTAACTAGATCCTGCTTTTTTTTTTTTAAGAAGGAAATCATAGACATACATTGATTTTTTAAAGTCTGCTATTAATGGTAGCCCTATGATTTGGCCTCTGAGAGAAAAGATGTGTGAGTGCCAGAATTAAAAGTCAGATCTCTTCTTCAGATGAAAGTCCTACTCATTAATTCTAAATGTGAGAGCTACGCACAGTGAGAAGCCAGCTTCTCTATGAAGGTGAATATGGGGTGATTAGGCAGTTAATTGGCTTGTTCTATCCATGTCATATATTTGATGTCATTTGATATGTTATAAAGTGTAAGTTGCTAGGTTTTCGCTCAACAGTATCATTACCATGAGGAGCATTAGAGGCTGTGGGAGAACTGTCCCCCAGAAGGTGAATGAGGCTGCACATTTTGCTGTAGGAAAGGGGAGCCCCATGGTTTCAAAGCCCCACACACTGCTTTTACGATTGTCCCACGACCAACTAAAGCGAACGAAAATAGTAAGGACATGGATCTGAGAGTGAATGTTCGGAAATGACAGAAGGGTTTAACCAAGAAACAAAGTCCTTTCCTTTCTCCTATTAATTGGACATGTCTATAATTTTAAATACATGTCTATAATTTTAAATACTCTTGCATTATTGTGGACTATAACAAATTTCTCATGTGCAACTTTATAGCAGATCTGGACTGTACCGAATCTGCCTCTAGTCAGGAAAGATCACTTGTAATTGTTCAAGGTTAAACAGTACTTTGCAGATATGCCTCTCTTTGAGAGAAGTATTTCATGATGATGTGTGAAGAGGAGAGAAATAACATATAAGTAGAGTTGTGAAGAAAGACAGGGATTTATGAATTTAAGGGAGAAAAACATGGCAAAGAAGAGCAGAATCAGAATAAAAAATGAAGTAATTCAGCTTTGCTGAGATTCTTCCAAGGGAAGAGAGAGAGAGAGAGAGACAGAGAGAGAGAGAGAGACAGAATGAAGAGGAGTTAAAAAGAATGATGGACGTGGAAAACCTAAGTCTATAGCTTAGTTGAATAGATGATTAAAGGATGGATAGATTGCAGGGTGGAATCTAGGGAAAGACTAATGTGGAATTTCCAAAAGGCAGGATTCAGAATTCAGTGACCGTGAGGAAAACAGTTTTGACCTAAGGCTTAGAGAGTTAAACCTGCACCCAAACAGGAAAGGACAAAATCAGGCAAACAGCAGCTAATGGAGATAAAAATGCAACTTGGAAACGTTTAATTTGGAATGGGTACAGATGAGACAGGTAACCTGTGATCAGACAGGTAACCTGTGATCTGGTATACCTGGAAGATGACTCAGAGAAAACCAGAACAAAGCTTAACTTTGACATTAGATTATTGATTTGTTTACTTCTTAATGTTTTCCCTATTCCTTCTGTACAGCAAGGACTTTACTCATTTTTGTAACCCAAGAACCTAGAAAGGAATCAGGAACATTGTAAGTGCTCAGTAAATGTTGGTTGCTTAGTTTAAGGGATGAAATTTTACCAGATTTTGGTAAGGTAGGAAGCATTATTATCTCCCCAAAGAGCCCTAGTTGGAGAACCAAGAGATTCTAATTTCTGCTTTTAATTTTTTTTATGTTTCTTTTTAAAATTTTTTTAAAATGTTTTATTTATTTTTCAGAGACAGAGAGACAGAGTGTGAGTGGGGGAGGGGCAGAGAGAGAGGGAGACACAGAATCTGAAGCAGGCTCCAGGCGCTGAGCTATCAGCACAGAGCCTGACACAGGGCTCGAACTCACGAACCGTGAGATCATGACCTGAGCTGAAATAGGAAGCTTAACTGACTGAGTCACCCAGGCGCCCCTAATATTTCTTTAGTGATTTAGAGAGAGAGGGAGAATGCAGGGTAGAGGCAGAGAGAGAGGGAGAGACAGAATCCCAAGCAGGGCTTGATCTCACAAACTGTGAGATCATGATCTGAGCCGAAACTAAGAGATGTTTAACCAACTGAGCCACCCAGGGGCCCTAATTTTACTTTTATTATTTCTTTTGTTTTGGGCAAGGAGCTTCATCTCTATGTCAGTTTCCTGTCTATAGAAAGACTCCTTAGCCAATCCTCCTTGACTAGGAGAAGAACACACTCTCATATGTGAAGCTTATGGATTCCACTGGATCTGTCCAGCAGTCTTCTTAGGATAATGGTTTCCAACATGTCTTTTAACCACTTTTTTTTTTTTAACAAAAGCTCGCTTGTGGGAGCCCCATATATAAACCAGATGAATGTGGAGTCTAAAAGCTTGATTGTGGAGCTGGACTTAGAACATGTAAATGAAATAACCCTGGACACTGGTTCAATTAATGTTCATTACAATCTGCACTACTTTGAATCCACAAATGAACACTCAACACTAATCTCTTCTCTAGAAGACTGTATTCCTTTGTTGCAGGGATGAGTTGGTCAGTGGAAACCACTTCTATTAATACACAGAGTCTAAATCACTCATTCAATGATGGTGATTGAATAGAGTAATCTTCATTTAAGGAGAACAAATTTCCTTGACATGTAAAGTTTTTAAATTTTTATTTATTTTTTATATTTTTATTTATTTTTATTTATTTATTTTTTTGTGGAAAGAATATGAAATGTCACTGTCTGAAAATAATGTGTCTATTCTCATAGATCAGCATTTCCAAAAGTGTATTCCATAGAATAGCAGTAATCCCATGAGAAGCAGCATAAAATAAAGTTTCCATGGCCAAAAATGTTTAGGGAAATTAAGCATTTCCTATATTATTCTTAGAGATCTACCATAGACATTAGCACTTTAAAGTACCTAATTTTCTTGTACCAAAAACACTAGTCTGACTTTCCGTCTTCATTCTCCAAACTCATTTGACTATGAAAAAAATGTTTTTGGCAATAACAATTATTAACCCATCTACGGCATATACTTTGGAAAATGCTCTTTTGGCTCAATGGCAATTTCTAACCCACCATAGTCTATTAAGTTTGCAAGTCATGAGAAAGAGCTGCCCTTTTACTTAAAATTTTCTTTTTTTCTTCTCCATGGAGCAAAAGTGGAATTTCTGAGGTCTTAAATATTCCCCAGCCTTGGTACAAAGCCCAAAGCTATAAAAGGCATCTCAGAGGCAATTGCTCCTTTGGAGCATTATTTGTTAAGAACCTCTCCTCTAATACCCTGGCTATGAGAACAAGTAGTATGAGGGTATGGGCATACAGCAGGAAAGAGAAGAGACAGGCACTGCTTATCTCAAAATAGCTGTAGCCTTTTGTCACCCAAGGCCTAGAATCTGTTTCAAATTTGAAATTTGACATTTCTTTTGAAAAAAGATCTATCTAATATGTTTATGTAGATATAGTCCAAGTGAACAGGTGAATAAGTTTTGTGAAACCACAGGGTATATTGGTTTGTTGCCTCAGCAATGCCTTCTGTTTGGATAACTCCTTTATTATGTGATCTACTAGAAAATCATTCTTCATTACTCTAGGCAGCTTGCCAAGACATAGTGTTGTCATTATGTCATTCCTTCATGTCATTATTTATGTTGACATATTCAGCAAAACAGACTGACTTCTTGCTCTTCATCATGAGTTTAAAGTGCTCATCTAACTCTAAGCTCCAAGTTTAAGTAGTAAAAACTGGCACTCTCTGCAGTGGAGCTGTTTTTGGTAAACTGGTTGGCACATCATGCAAAAGCATCTAGATGAGAAGGGAAGCAGAATAAAAATTATGTCACATTGAAAAAAAATGGCTTTATCTTTCACTCTTGTCAATGATCTGACATAATAAGTGTTCAATAAGCATATATTGAATGAAAAAGATAGATTGCCTCTAAGCAGTTGGCTAGGCAACACTAATCAGTGGGAAATCTTGGAGAAATGGTTCAAAATCACGTGCAGTTCAAAAGTGTGCCATTACTCAAATGGATGTTATTAATGAATAATCAGGCAGGATTTGGTTAATTAAGACTAATTTGAGGAAATGGCATTGTGACCTCATGGTACTGGATCTCCAATGGCAGTCATGATAGAGAGAGGAGAGATAAGAACTGACTGGTTCAAATCAACTTAGTTAAAAACACATCATGCACTTATTATGTGTGTCTTAATACCATCTCAAGATAAAGTTTAACTTCAATATGTGAGAGGTTGGAAGAAAAACAGTCCAGTCTAAAGCGTCAGCATGAGCAAAGACAAGGATGTGGGAATCATTGAATGTATTGAGGAAACTCTAATTGGGCTGATTGTGAAGTTCATGTTCTTGGTTGTTACTTATGTACTGCCATCTGAGATGAAAGGAATAAACTCAGCTTTGGACAAATGAAATTGGAGTTGTCAGCAGGGTCTTCTATATGGAGAACCTAAAATGCACCTGGTTGTAATTAATATATTCACTGCTTCTGTATAAGCTCATAACTTTATAGTCTTATGGGTTCTGTGAGATCGCCTATGGTGAATATGGGAAGAGGAGTCAGTACAGTGTAATGGAAAAAAGATCTTGGGCTAAGGATTAAGAATCCATAGTCTAATCCTAGAATAAACTCAAACTCATCATGTGACTCTTAAGCATGTTACTGCACCTGTCTGGACATAAATTTCATTATCTATAAATTAGACAATAGAACTATAATTAAGGGTTCTTCTCACTCCAACAGTGGCTCTAAGTTGAGCTACAACAAAATATAAAAAATATATTTTGAAGAAAGAGAAAGCGTAGTAATTAGATACATATTGGGTCTATTTGACCGTCCAATAGAAAATAAACAAAAACAGCATTTTCCACTTTGTGTTCTCCAAAATATGATACCTATGACCACTCATTTAATAATGAAAAAGGGAAAGAGTAATTCACTAGGACAAAGTTGGAGAAATGTGGAATATTATGTGCTCTTTTCTGGAAAAAGCATTATGTTGATGTTAGGATACTAAAGGTTCTGAGAAGTCCTGCATCATTTAACTAAATTCATTTAAGTTAGCTCTTGTTACTAATTACATTTACCAATAATAATGTGCAATTAACACTCTAGGACTGAACAGGCAAGCTTAGCTATTAGTTGACTTCCACTAATTTCAGTGAATGAAAGGTGTGTTGCTCTTTTTTATTACCAGAAGACTTATTAGCATTTCTTTATTATATTGGAATAGAAATGACAGGACTTTGCCACAACTTGTCTGGATTACTGCAACTCACCTGAATAGATGACTGAGTTAAGTATATTGGTGCTATTACAGCATGGGGAATATAGTCAACTAAAAAAATATGTTGGTGCTTTGTTTTGAAAGTGCATTTTCACAACTACTGATATATGAAAAGTATCCTCTCTTATCCAGGAGACATCCTGAGAGGCACTGCACTGGTTGATTCAAATTACAAACTCTTTTAAGTCAAACTTTAAAATATTTATATAGAATCTGGGGCGCCTGGGTGGCTCAGCTGGTTAAGCGTCCGACTTTGGCTCAGGCCATGATCTCACAGTTTGTGAGTTCAAGCCCCGCGTTGGGCTCTGTGCTCACAGCTCAGAGCCTGGAGCCTGCTTCAGATTCTGTGTCTCCCTCTCTCTCTGCCCCTGCCCTGCTCATGCTCTCTCTGTCTTAAAAATAAATAAAACATTAAAAAATATTTATGTAGAATTCAATGTCATACACACATCAAACTATTCTATAAATACCAGTAGGAATTTGAACTTGTGGGTTTATGATTTAGTCCTTACATATACATTATTGGGCCCTTATACACACACTTTTGACCAAATCTTCTTTCAGAAAAAGATAAACCTGATTTCATTGGATGCTAGAACTGAAAGAGATTCTGGAATTTAAATTTTCCAAACCTCTCATTGTACAGGTGAGCTCATGAAAACCTACTGAAAGAAGGTTAGTGGAAAAGGTCTAGTTAAACCCTTATCATATTCCCAGACTAGTGTGTGCTCGAAACTACTACCTTGCCTCACACCAAAGGTTTTCCCTTGTTGGTTTCAACCTTCTGCCCATGAAGCCTGTAAGACCTAGTCTCGCTGGGATAGAAGTAAACAACAACCACAATCATCCTCTTGATCAGTTTGGTTTCTCTTAATCACCTTCAGGAATTCTGTTTGGTTCTGATTTCAAGGATATCTTAGGGTAGAAGATGTTTAGGCCAGAATAAAGTGGGTTATATAAAGGAATATCTATCCTGTGGTGTTATTCAAAATGCGTAACAATGGCTGCCACTTAAACATCCACTGATCAGAACATTTGCTCACTGTTAACCGCAGACTCTGTTGTGCCAGTGCTCACCGGCCCTGGAGTTGTCCACTTTCTTCCCCTCTGCATAACCTTGGTGTTCATTATACATGTGTCTCTGTATGTTTGTGTTTACAGAAATGGAGGTGAAGTGGAATGAGGCAGAGAGCACTTAGTTATAAATTCACTCATTAAATATATGAGTCAGATGCACTTTTTGCTCTTATGAGCCATTATGTACTACAGAGAATGCCTGAGTGGAAGCTACTCTTATGTATCCCTTTTATTTATACATGTTTCCCAATCCTCTCACCATTTCTGAGACTCCACACAAAGATATTTCACTGAGAATCTTACAAGGGGCAAGCCTGCTCCTGCTTTTCCAATTCCAGTAGCATATATTTACTAACAGAGAAAAGTACTATCAAGTATAATTTAATCATTACAAAGCTTTCTTTTTCTTCCTATTAAATTATTTAAGGGTCCATTTCCCTGAAATTTGAGTGCCTAGGAAATTATCTTTTTTGCATTGCATGGCTGTGTAAGCAGTTCAAAAGTTTCTGTAAAATTAGCTGGATTCCCTTGAAAAACAGAGATTAAGTGGGATTAATGACATCAGGGATGGTCAGCCAAGCTGGAACCCTCAATGTCAGCCATGATGATGCAGATAGTCTTCATTATAGCAGTTGTTTCCCACCATGACCCTAACAGCTAACATTCAAGGCCCTGATCTAAGGGATTTTTGTCTAAAATTATGGTGTCAAAGTCAATTTCAATGTGGCAATTTAATATTTCAGAAGAAGCCAACATTTTGCAACCTGCTTTATTGAAGAAAGAATGGTCCTTTCTTTATTAAAGAAACTTGCATACGATTCACTTTGCCAATTCATTTTTTAAAAATTATACATGTAAAGAAATTATGGTCCATGAAATAAGACTTAGCCGATCATACATTTAATTAGGAACGCCAAAGAAGTGTCTTAATGCATGTGATTTGATTTGGGGATATAGATGGGATGATAACTGAGAATCATGGAGACAAGTTCAGTGAATTCAGAATGTGTCCGGGAGATACCTAGATAATCTCTATCCATAAGTAATCCCTATTTGTATTTTCCCAATCTCTGACTGAATTTCTATGACAGCTCATTGTACTTCCTGCTGCCCTTTGGTGGTTTGCATTCAGTGAGAGTAGCTAAAGGAAGCACTGCAAAGATATAGAGGGAACCTAAAGTTTATCAAGAAAAAGTTTTTAAAATTTTTTTAAAGTTTATTTATTTTGAGTAAGATAGAGACAGCATGAGTAGGGGAGGGGCAGAGAGAGAGGGAGAGAGAGAGAGAATCCCAAGCCGGCTCCGCATTGCCAGCGCAGAGCCCGATGTGGGGACCTAACTCATGAAACTGTGAGATCATGACCTAAGCCGAAACTGAGAGTCGGACACTTACTTAACCGACCGAGTCACCCAGGCGCCCCAGTCAAGAAAAACTTATCCTCAGGGGCTTGTTGATACATATATAGTAGTCTTTAGCTAAATTAAAACATGTCTTAAAATGGACTTTTTTTTTTTTTTTTTTAAAGAAAGAACTGGTGGTTGGGAAAGGAAGGAAGGAAACTAAAATGAATTGAGTGCATACGAAGAGCCAGGTAATTCTATTTATTACATTATCCTCACATTAAATGCAAATAAGCGTTATCTCCGCTTTATGCATAAAGAAACAAAGGTTTGCAGGTGTTAGGTGACTATATTATGATCTCATAGTCAATGAGGGGCAGAGACAAAAATTTGAAAACGCTTCTTCGAACTATGTTCTTTCCATATTTCACACTGATTCTAGAAATACGTACATTTAAAATCAATATTAGGCAATGGCACTTTGAAAATAAGTTGTCAGTAATTTTTCTTTTTATATTTTTAAATGTGTATTCTGATTTTTATAATGGCTAATATTTATTGAAAAAAATTTTTTTTTTAATTTACATCCAAATTAGTTAGCATACAGTGCAACAATTTCAGAGTAGATTCCTTAGTGCCCCTTACCCATTTAGCCCATCCCCCCTCCCACAAACCCTCCAGTAACCCTCAGAATGTGTATTTATTTTTGAGACAGAGAGAGAGAGCATGAGCAGGGGAGGGGCAGAGAGAGAGGGGGACAGAAGATTCTAAGAGGGCCCTGTGCTGACAGCAGATAGCCTGATGCAGGGCTCAGCCTCATGAACCACGAGATCATGACCTGAGCCGAAGTTGGGATGCTTAACCGACTGAGCCACTCGGGCGCCCCTCAACAATTTTTCTTTTTAAAGGAGAATTCTCTGTGCTTTAAAAAGTATGTAAAGTTTTACTTTGGAAAAAAATACAGAAGTTTGGTAAAGATTTATTGTCTCTTAAATTAACAATTTGAAGAGTGTTAAACATGTTAAATATATTTCATTCTTTCTCTTGGTTAATACATATTTTACTTTGTATTTTTATAGAATTCTAATTTATCATACATTTTTTTATAATTAATTCCAAATAATGACAATACATTTCCATGTAGGGTCTCTTCATGAACGTTCCTTGTTGAAGGGTTATGGGCCAACGAGGATTCTGAGCTTTCGTTAGCAATCCATTATAACCACCAAAAGCTTCCAACAAGGACCAAATCTAAAAGGCATTAAGAGATTTATGACTATTCATTTTAAAAACATTAGACAAATGTTATTTTCTTAGGTCGACTGTATTGACTATATTGAATTTTATCTAAATCATGCATGTAAAATAATAATCATACTTTGAAATGATTGTTGCTTAAAGACAGATGTAAATTATTTATATTCTTTTTTCTAACTTAACTGTATTGAAGCAATTATTCACAAGTGCTTCAATGTCAGTTTCAAAGTTGCTCTCTGTGGAATTGTGCTAATTCTGGAGTTGGCCACCAAGGTGAATACTGGGCTAGATTACAACTAATACTCCTTGATTAACTGCTTCAATATGCCTACAATAGGTAATTTAAAAATGCAGTGCTATATTTTTCTCCTTCTGTTAGAATTAAATGCAGAGTCTATACAACCAAAGATAATTAAGATCAAAACCAAAATACTCAATTCATCAAAGATCTTCTTAACCCAGTATCAGTGGTGAGGCTAATGTTGATCCCTGGGCTCTCCTAAACCAAAGAACTGTGGGAAATAGAGCCAGCCAAATGTTTCCATCTGGTCCATATCAACTGCTGTTTTAGAGTCAGCTTAATTAAGCATTGGCAAGTAAAATCCTGAAATAATTTAGAAAGGTGTAAACAGAAGCCCATTAAAACAAACACATAACAAAGGAATTTTCAAACATAAAAAGTAATAATTTTATGAGTAGTTTGCTTATATTGTCATCAGTTAATACTTTGTTAAATGCCATGGATGTTCATAGTTCATGGCGCTGGTTTAACTGCAGTTCAATTCTAATTTGTCTCCCTAGAACAGAGATGCTTCTCATGGAGTTTTGTGTATATAACAAATTCACCACTTGAAATGGGTAGCAAACATCACTTTAAAGTACATAAGCCCACCCACCACACTCATCAATACATACATATACCTAGTTGACACAAAGGTAAACCACATGAGCCCATGGGCTGACAATATTTACCAGAACAGGAAACAAAATCAATAGCACAAATGGAAACATAGCCTAGGAATTGTTTGCTTGATTTATACTTAAGACCAGGATATTTATCACAGTCATTCAGAAATGTCTTTAAAGTTATTTTTTAACTAAAACTCAGGGTTTCTTGGGGCTTCTGGGTGGCTCAGTCGGTTAAGCATCTGACTCTTGGTTTCAGGTCAGGTCAGGGTCTCACAGTTGGTGGGATCAGGCCCCACGTTGGGTTCAGCACTGACAGCACGGAACCTGCTTGGAATCCTCTCTTTCTTTTTCTGACTCTCCCCATCTTGTGCTCTCTCTCTCTCAAAATAAATAAATAAACTAAAAAAAATCAGTATTTCTTGAAAAATAAAATAACAAAAGTCCTATTTTATTAAAAGAAAACAGTATAGAAGAATTTGATTGTCATATATATGAGTCCTATGGCAAAATGTGCCTTGCTATTTTTATATAATACTATCAAAGACATAAAATTCAACAGCACCTGGTTTAAGAGCAATGATAATATCATGCTCAGACAGCACATTTTTTCCTTGTATCAACATAAATATTAGATACTTAGAGAACAAGTCAGAATATGTATTTTTTTGGCTAAAATAATTCAGTAGAAGTAGGAAAAAATACTGCAACATAAGGGTTCATGCATTTTAACATAATTTCTTGATGGGATTTTACCACAGTAAATCTTAAATACTATAAGCATTATAGTAATAGGGAAATATAACTATCTTCCAGCAAAATTCTGCTTTATTAACTGCATAAGTTTGTAAACTTAAACAGTTTTGTAGTATGTGTCAAAATCCTTAAAACATATACACCCTTTGACAGGGTTTTTTTTTTTCTTCTCAAGATATAATCATAAATTGGCTCAAATTTGAGCCCCTAGGTGGTTCAGTAGGTTAAGCATCAAACTTCAGTTCAGGTAATGATCTCATAGTATGTGGGTTCAATCCCTGTGTCAGGCTCTGTGCTGACAGCTCAGAGCCTGGAGCCTACTTCAGATTCTGTGCCTCCCTCTCTTTCTGCCCCTCCCCCGCTTGTGTGTGCTCTCTCTCTCTCAAAAATAAGCATTAAAAGAAAATTGAAAAATAAATTGACTCAAATTTAATTATAGAAATATTCATTATAATATTGTCTACTGTAGTGGAATTTGGAAGTAATCTAAATGCTCGAAATAATGGATTTGTGAAATAAACTTTGGTCCATCTACCCTATGGAACACCACACAGACATGAAAAATTGTGTATTAGAATATTTAATTATCTTATTAGAATATTTAATTATCTTATTACACAGATAGGTATTTATTACATTAACACTTTAAGAAAGGACTACAGATTAAATGCCCAGTATCATCTTATTTTTGTAAATATATATATGTGCACAGAAAAAAAGTCTTGAAGAATTGAAGAATACAATAAAATTAATTTTCTGAATTCCTTTATGCAGAAAGCACTATCAATGTATTATCTTCCTTAGTCCTTTCAGTTGCCTTAGATATTATCATTGTTATTGTAATCCTGTAGCTATGGAAACTGAGTCTTAGGGGGCTTGGTAAAATATTAGTCAGATTTGCTGTGTAACAACCAACCCTCAAATCTTAGTGGCTGGAGAGGTCAGATCTTTATTTTTTGCTCAAGTGACATGGAGCTACTGGGCAGCTGAACCTCCCTCTGTGGATCTGTGTCACATGACTTGTTTTCCTGTGACCAAGACTGAAGGAGCAGCACTAATCTGGAGCATGCTGTTCTCCTGGCAGGGGGTTGTCTTGCCAGAGGAGCCAAACTACAAAATGGCATTTCAAGCTTTGCTTAGGTGGGGGAAGACACAGCACTCACTCACATCCCATTGACCTAAGCAAGTCACAACATGAAGCCTGAATTCAATGTATCAGGAACAAACAATTCTTTCCTGAGTAAAGAGAAAGTGAATAGTTAGAAACATACATACACACACGTACCCATGAAAACTGCACAAATTTCCACAGCTGAGTAAGTGGCAAA